>NW_014577114.1:338434-377510 GCF_000485595.1 Priapulus caudatus | reverse complement strand
CCTTCATGGGAGGGATGACAACGCCCTATTACGTTATTTCGTCTAACTGGTTAACAACTCTACAATCATACCTATATACGTGTAATATTGTGTTTTAGATTCTTCGTTACAGTAATTTGACTGGAATATTTTATTGTTTTTATTTGCGCGATATTCGAAAACCAAAATGGCGATCATTTAGGCATTAGTAGGTCTCAGGGGAGAGATAGTGATCCGCTAGATGGCGCATTATTAGTGTGTTGTGGACATAGAAATCAGTTAACCCTAACCCTAACCCTAACCCTAATTCTAAAATAAAACAAAATTAGCAAAAAATAATAAAATTAAATAAGAGACCAAATTAGCCAATCAGAGCCGTTCCCTAGCGGATCACTATCTCTCCCTTGTGCAAATTTTTTTAGGCGTAGCACCATCTCTCGTCAAGATTTCAGACTTTCAGATCTGAAACATTTATTTTTGTATCAAAACTTATGCATATATCATTATCAAGAGTATATAATGGGAGATATGCTATATAATGGTAGTTCTCCCATATATATATACTCTTGCTTTATATATCCCTCCTCCCTCTTCTATCACACCCAAGGTGAGCTACAGTGTTATTGACACTTTCATTTTCTGTTGCAGAAACGTACAAATGTGTAGTCAATTATATATGCAAGCAGTAATCGTTATGCACTTATAAGCATACTATGTCGATAAAATGCTTTGCATCAGATTTGGTTGAGTACACTTGTGGGCCTTACTGGTGCAAGCCAACAGGAGAGTGTAATGCAACACTATCAATAGCTGGCCAATCCATTTATAGCCTATAAAGAGATGTAGCACAGTTTACTATGAACATGTATGGAACTGCTTCGCTTAGCTCAATCAAAAAATAGCACAAGTCTACTATCTAGAGCATATTTTACCCATCAAATATTCATTAGGAAGCCTAGTCCAACGTTAATCTGCAGGCATCTGCAGTGCCTGATGTGTATGAATAGAAAGGTTGACCTACAATGTAGCAAAGTAGCTGAATGAGCTTAAATGATGACATAAATGTTCTCAATGCTGTAGAATTCAACAAATACAACTGCTGGGCAGAGACATGAGAGGTAGCGAGCATGACAGGCTGTGGAATCAGTTGGAGGCTGAGATTCACCTTCACCGGCACAAAACTGTAATTAGAGCTTGCAGGGGACGAAAGAGCCTCAAAAAGAAGCTTCCAGTTCCCCCATGCCATGTAAGTACCTACCGTGTGCATTTAAAGAGTCTGGATTTTGTTTCTGTTCCTATAACTGGCTTGGCAACATGGGAATTGCCTACTCTTCTCCTAAATTTCCCTTAAAATTTATTATTTATAATTTAAGTATTATTTGTATGAGATGCATTCTCTACCTCAGCTGCTGTATATATCATAGCACCCAGCATATGTCTTGTTTTGCAATGCAGATGTATTGCTGGCGTAAATCTGTCACAGCTCGGCAACTTTTGGCTGTCGTGTGCTAGTAATATGCAAATCTGTAGCCAGTTATTGCATCGTGATCAATACCGTATTTCTGCTTTGCTATGCATCTAAATCGACCGAATTTGTCTCAACTTGGGAAACCCGAACATCATAAAATCAAGATGGCGAATGTTGGCTGATGCTTACACTTGCACGTGCCATCTTGCGAGAATTTCCATTGATATAATTTCACGTACACGTATACAAACGTCTGAACATGGCTATGTTTAGTGTCAAAGACCATCATTTCCATCCTATTCTCAGTTGCCTGCTCCAACATCCATATTCTTCCTTTACCACAGAACTCATGAGCACTGTCACATTGTGGCTCTATGTAGGTCCTACTTACATATCATGTAAAGCCCATTAACACATTGCGGAGGTTTAAAAAATACATATGGCAGTATATGTATGCAGGGTAAAAAATACACGGGAACGATGAGCGATTCGCTCTTCAAACCTCTGAAATCGCTCCCGTGATGCTCAAAATAGCTCCCGTAAAAATTTGGACGAGAGCTATTTTTTCCACAGACTTGAAAAAGAGCTCCCGTGAAAAAAAAGTAATTTTTTCTCTGTATGTATATCATGTCTCCCTGAGAACATGTAGGATATATGTCTGTATACCTAAATTTTAAGTAGTGGTAAAGACCTTTTTGTTCTAACTCTTTTTGAATTATGAAGGATCTCCAGAGGCTTCGAAAAAGGCAAGGAATAGGTGAGGAACGTACAGTTACACTCATCAAGGGCATTGACGAAGGTCTTGGAATGTCTATAACTGTAAGTATTGTAGTAGGCACTATTGCATAAGTATGCTGGACAATAGAGAAAATTGTTGGAAGATCCCTAGTGTGTTTTAGACAGATGTCTTGGAGTCCTGTAGATATGTCTCTTACAGGTCTAATGATCATATAATGCAGTTATTTACAGTTGTTTTTGGGGTACGCAGCTGAACACAGATTAATACCTAAACTGTTTTGCCGATACTACAGAGTCAGTAGATTGTAATTAGTGCACTGTCCAGTTTATTTGTATGCCTTACTAGGGGAAAATGTGTTTCTTGTGCTTTAAGGGAGGTCGTGAGCACGGAGTCCCCATTTTGATCTCAGAAATCCATGAGGGACAGCCAGCTGACCGTTGTCGTGGACTCTATATTGGGGATGCTATTTTGGAAGTGAATGGCATTGATCTGAAAGATACAAAACACTCGCAAGCAGTTCAAGTGTTATCACAGCAGGTTCGTCAGTGTGGCATCCAATCTGTTGCTATTTAAAATTGCACATGTTTACTAACAGTTATTCAAACATGGATTTTTAAATTTAATCTTCTGAAATGCATATATATATATATACATATTTTTTTATAACTAATAAATTTATCTGATTTTATCTGAGTGAAGCTGGCACCAGACCCCCTTAAATATGTTGAGTGTATATATTAGTAGGATGTGCCTCACATTTATCCATCAATGCCTGCTGTATTAAAGCAATGTATGTTTCACTTGTTTTTCAGCAAGGGGAGATAGAGCTCAAGGTTGTGTTCGTTGCACCAGATGAGAGCAGTGGTGATGAGGATGACAACAATGACATTGTATCTCCACTTAGTAGGTGTGTACAATACGCAGGACAAATGTTCCTAGTAGGTATGGTAGGGCTGTAGCCATGCTGGGAGGGACTGAGAATTGCATAACTATGTACAGTTGCGCTTCCAGGGTCTATGTCTTCCTGGGTACGGTCCGGTATACCGGAACGTACCCCGGTACTATCTAATATGCCGGACTGTTCCTCGCCTACTCCACTAACGAGTCTAGGGAGTCGCCTACGCCTACTCCCTCCCTAACCCTAACCCTAACCCTAACCATATCAGATAGTTACCAGGGTACGTTCCGGTATACCGGACTGTATCCAGGGTACGTTCCGGCAGTACCCAGGGAGACATAGATCCTAACAGCTACAGTTGCATGCATACTTGGAATGTAGAGTGAGAACCTGGTTGCAGTGTAGTCTCCCATTACACGCAAGCTGGAAGTCTAAAGTGAGATTTAGGTATCCATGTACGTTTGCAGGCATACCGAGTGTGGTGACAGTGAGAACTGTTCACACGAAGACAGCAGTAGTGCCAACGCATCTCCTGCTCATCCATTACTGTCTAATGGGGACCACACTAGTTGCCCACATGTTGGCAGTGTGCCACAGGTGCTTGCACAAACAGTGAGGTAAGTCGTATTACTTACTGTGCATCGGCTATGAGTATTATTGGCTGTAGTTTTGGTTATTATGTTAAACTCTTAGTTGTAATCTGCACATTTGAAAATTACTATATTAGTAAAAGAGCATAGAATAAAATATTATGAAGAACACCAGACACATGCTTTTAACAGCCAACAGGCAAGTGCAAATAATTTAAGGATTTGTAGAAGGTAATCTGTTACAGAGTAATGTAGGGTTAACATTTCACGATGAGGCTATCACAGGGGGTGAGGTTGTGTAAACAATTTTGTTGTATTGACCTGAAATATTATATTAGGTGTATGGTTCTAGTTTCAGAAACTTGTAGTAGGGAGGATATTATTCATCACATGAGCATGTGTGTTGATTTTATCTTGTCTATGAGACTATTGTGCATGGTGATATTAGTGTACAACTATTTCTTTTAGTACTGCGGCACAGGGTGGTAACTTGCCTGAATCGGCAGCTAAAAGTGCCAAAGAAAATTCTGTGCATGCCTCTGTCACCTGTCCATGATGTCGTGCATCCTCTCACCTATAGGAAAGTAAGTATATTGTAGCCATGTGGGGATAAATTGTTCAACCATGACAGTTATCATGTTGGAAGTAGCAGCCACTCTTATTATTTGCACTACGTGTGCCAAAAGAAGCAACGTTTTGCTTTTCACCAGGGTTTTCTCAAATACACTATTTACGTTTATATGTTTGTCTTCTCTGTAATGTATTTTTGCTGAGGGTTACATCAACTGTAAGTAGCAGTAATTTAGCTTTAGGTTATTGAGGTAATTTAGGTTTGATTTTGTAAAATACATTGTTGCAGAGTTTAATATCATCAGCAAATACCAACTTCATTATTTCTGTGCTTTGTTTTTCCCAGGCATTCTATGGCTGCATGGTCCGGTGCAAATGATAAACAAACGATATCCGGAGAAGGTGAAGAAAGCTATGTGTGAGTTCTACAACGTGATAAACAGTGGTGGAACCCTAGTCACACTAGTTACAGCATCAGACATAAATAAATAGGTCATCATCTCTACCTCTATAATATTGGATCTACAGTGGTTCTACCAACCAGTTCTATGACATCTAAAACAGTGGTGAATCTCTTAACTCGTTAAGTTTGATGCCAATACTTAGTGGACCAGCACAGCTGATATGTAATAATGAAATCAGGAGACACCTGACAGATAGCATAGCTGGCATGGCACAAGCATGGCCATCCATGTCATGCCTATCAGTTAACTTGTGCCACCAGGTGCACACAGAGGTAATATACTACATCTATACCTAATTTACACAGTGAAAGAGGTTTACAAACTTCTAACGGGGCTGGTTCTAGAGAAAAAGCACTAGTGACAATGATATAAATGTTACTTGGAATGTGTTTATGGCCCAACAGTGACTAGGCATTGTCATATCCATGTCTTGGGTAATGCGTGCGGTGTTTGGTTAAGTTCACGAGGAGAGAGACAGAGCATACTGGTGTCATAATCCCGTGTAGACATATACACACGTCAGTAGTGGTCGATCAGACAAAATTATATTTATTTTTAACTTAATTTAAATCACGCATTCACTACATGTATAAAATTATATGTCGCAGCGGTGAGAAAACTTCTATGTGTGTACCTGTCTACGGGAGAGCACTACATTGTCTAGGTGCTGCTAAAGATGTTGTCACACTTAGTTTTCACGAGAATTGTTTCATGAAAGCTGAATAATTATGTGGCCGGATGGCGATCTTTGGGTAATTAGAATTATTTATCATGTTTGGAAATTGGGTACCTTAATGGATTTGTAAGGCAAATTCGTTCCCTCCAATGTATAGAGGGCCAAAGCTATTTTCTATCGACCATAGTTCTGGGACCTGGAATGCTAGCGTATACATCTTTCCTAGCTCTACTTATGAAAAGTGGCGATTGGTCACGCCATTATAAAATGTAGAATGACAAAAAACTTCTGTATACCATGTATAATTCTGAGGTCACAGGCATTTGTTGTTGCGAGCTGATATTCATTGTAATTGAATGACGTCAGTACATTTGGTTAAGTTTAGCTGTGCAACGTGCACTAAATATCCCCACTATATACTAATATTCCATGGGTCTATATCACTACATATGACCAGTTTGAGTGCGATAACTGAATGATTGTGCTCATGTACCTAATTTTAAAGCAATTATGCATCTATATATATGAAAGGAAACACAGAATACTCTGTTCCTTGTTCGTCGGCTCTTTATTGCAACTCCATGACATATGACAAGTCCGCTAAACCAAGATGTAACCAAAACTCTGTGGGAGAGGTATATATCACGCTCACTAAAATTAGCAATCTGTACTGGCACTATTCACTTAGGTGTAACCGTTACTAATGCATGGCCTAAAGCTAATCCAGTAGGGAAAGGCGCTATAGAAACATCCTGTTCCTGTATTAGTGCTTGGTAAACTTGGCCCTTATCTGCTGGGCGAACTGTCCCTTCAACCACTCATAGCGAGCGGGCTGGAATGAGAACTGGTTTATGCCCTGCTACCTGCACTCTGCAAACTTCCGGTGCCTTAACAGCCCTCGTCTCTTCATCTAGGTCTAATACCTGTCTCCACGGCGATAGCAGTAACTTATTCAGCAAGTATAGTTATTCATGTCTCTGAAAACGTTGTACCCAATGACAACAGGCACTTCTTGTTTTCTCTTTCGTGTAGCTGGGTCAACTGGATCAGCTACGATGAGAGAGTGTAGATTAGAACAAATCTGACCAGCTACCGACACATCCAACTCAACATAGCCCCGTAAGGGTATGCCCTGACCATTTGCTGCGCATATTCTTGTAAATTTCAGTGCATCCACCAAGTCATGTTGGGTTGACAGGCACCTATGATCTTGTGCACCAGTATCAAGCAGGCCTCGTACCTCAATACCCCCAAGGCATACAATGGCTTCTGGACACGTACCTACCGCTCTAGATAAGAGTGAACTGTTGGACTCCCCCTCGGCTGTGTGGCTCCCCACAGCAGAGTCTACTCTTTTGGCTCCTCGGGACCAACGTTATTACCGGCAGATGGGTATTTCATTAAATAAGTTCATTCGGTTGGTAGAATAATAGATCTATCTGGGTTTGCGAACACTTGTCGAATGCCCCAGTCCTGGCATATGGCTTCCATATCGCGAGACCGGAACTGCTTGCCATTATCAGGCAAGAGCTTCTTGGGAGCCCCCTAGCGACAAAATATATGGCAGCACAACGTAGAAGCCACAGCCGCCCCATTGTTTTTATCAACGGAAGTAGTTTGGTGAATTTCGAAAAACGGTCAACCACAACCACCAGACTCATGGCCTACTACACTGCGTGGAAAAGGACCCATGAGGTTAACACTGAGAAACTCCCAGGGTTCATTGCTGGATGTTGAAAACATCTTCCCTGCCGGTTTCTGGTGCGCTTGTTTGACTGCTATACATGTAGGGCATGCTCTGACAAAGTTACGGACGGCTTGTCCCATGCCTGCCCACCAAGCGTAATCCCTGAGGCAACGAAGAGTCATTGTGCGACCGAAGTGACCAGCAGTAGGTCGGGAATGCAATGTCTCCAGCAACGTTTTTTGAAAGGTGGCAGGGATAACTACTTACTAGGTGGCAGTTCTTGTTTGAGAGCCTCTCTTTTCAATGGAGACAGGCGGTAAGGCATAGGTATTATGGGGGAGGCATCGCCTGATCGGATGTAATGCTTAGACCAATCTGTCCTCCCTGGCTTGTCACTAAGAACGTTGGCATTAGAACTGAGCAAACTGTTCATCAGATCCTGCTGGCTACCAGTGAGGTCACTGTCTGAAACCATGGCCACATTAAACTTCTCTGGGAGGTATGTGTCTATCTGGTCTTTATCTGATTGGTCAGGAGTGGTCTGATAACTCAGAAGACACCAAAGGCCACTGAATAAGGGGGTGTGTCCCTTCAATCCAGTAGCCGTTGGTCGCATAATTCACAACCAACCCAGTCTGGCGGCAGTAATCTCTTCCAAAAAGCACGGTGGCTGATCGAGGATGGAATTCCTCGTACACCATTCGGTTACCTCGACATGACAGCCACCACCTAGTCGTGCCAAGTCTGGTATAGCACGAACTGGTGTTCTACCAACCCAGTCTGGCGGCAGTAATCTCTTCCAAAAAGCACGGTGGCTGATCGAGGATGGAATTCCTCGTACACCATTCGGTTACCTCGACATGACAGCCACCACCTAGTCGTGCCAAGTCTGGTATAGCACGAACTGGTGTTCTACCAACCCAGTCTGGCGGCAGTAATCTCTTCCAAAAAGCACGGTGGCTGATCGAGGATGGAATCCCTCGTACACCATTCGGTTACCTCGACATGACAGTCACCGCCTAGTCGTGCCAAGTCTGGTATAGCACAAACTGGTGGTCTAACAACCTCTTCTTTAGATAGTCGTCGTTGATAGTAGCCAGGAACTGGTCCCTTATGAGAAGGAAATACACCCTTTGAAATTCCGCAGAAGTAGCTAGCCCATTTGAGGGCTCCAGCCAGCGGCGGAAATAAGAATCTAGCCGGACTGTTACGTATAATCTTTGAACGTTTCTGTGCATTCCTTGTGTGCGTTTCGAAACTTAACCCGGTAGGCGTCGGGGTTATGAAATATGCCATGGCTGCTGATAACAGCATGTAGTCCACTTGTCCACTTGCCAATTGTGGAATAAATCAGTGATTGGTGACTGATGTGAACTCTTTATTGCAAGGTTGTAATGATCAGTTTACACACTCCTCTGTTTTAATACTTCCACAGCTGGTGTGTTGACACTGGCATTAATCAAGTGCCCGATCAGGTATATATCTGGCGCATATACAGGTACAGAATACATTTCACACCACAAAGTAAAGTACAATGCATAGGTGATATTTGCACTTCCAGTTACGTGCACTTATTCCTGTTATAGACGACGCTACACCAGACTCCTGTTTTTCAACGTAAAACCGTTTTGAGTCACAACATTTTACTATACATTTTGTTCATCATGGGTATAAACTTGATTACATTGAAGAGAAGTTCTCTGGTACACGCATGTCGAACCTTGAATGAGACTCACACAACTAGCTAAAGGGGGTGGACACACTAGGAGATTTTTCATGCGATCGAGCCGGCCGGCTCGACCGCATGAAAAATCGCGTAGTGTGTCCACAGCTTAACTTGATTTATTACAGTACCTTCTCAGCAATAGTTTTTTCTAACCTAATCTCTTTACAAAGTCAATCGTACTGGTTACTTGATAGTACGCTTTGAACGTCTCAGTGTTGGTATGCGTTTATTTGTTTGATGTTCAATGTGTTTAGTTTCTCTAGATCTAAAATTGTTATGCTGTTCCTTTGACCCATGGGTATTTTGTGTAGCCTGTCTAGGTTAATCACCTGTTCTTCCTAACATTGATATTGACTGACTGGGTGTGGAAGTGGGTTCCACAGATTTCCTCTGTTCCTGCGCTAGATGGTATGCTTGGATCAACATGAATAATGCTCTAATCTGATAAACATGACGTTTCTATGAAATATAGTCAATAAGACTTGTAGGTAGGTGATAACTGGCCCTAATACCATAGGTGATGATTTCCCGGTGTTGACCATTATGTCTAGCACAGACACTTGTTCTCTAACCTGAAATGTTCTAGTACTGTTGTTTATGTCTCTTCCTTTGTTAGATGAACACCCAAGTCTTATCTGACTTGACTGAAACGAGTTCGCACCTCCCTACCAATGAAGCACTTCACTTAGATCTCCAGGGTGTTTACGTGTGGCATGGTTAAGTAGGAATTCCTGTAGGAGACACTTGGACACACAACGGTGGATGTCACCTTACTCTGCCCTGAGTTTCTCCATGGCATTGTTGAACATCTGGAGAAATCGTTCAACCTCCTTATCCAAGGCTAGATGCTTCACTGCAGACGTGATATATCTGATGCAACTCCTATTGTCACCGCCTCCAACCTGTTGTGCGATGGATTACATCCTTTTGCATCAATCCCGAACCCGAGTTACTCCATTCAATATTGCCTAAAACCCGACTTGGCTCTATTCATAGTGTCTCATTCTCTAAAGCACATTCCCGAATCTCAGTGTTCTTCATCACTTCCACCTGTAAGAATGATGTTACCCAGGTAATACCTCGCACCTCTCAAGCCACATATTATCGTATCCATGCGTTCCTGGATATTAGCTGGTGCCGAACCTGCTCCAACAGCTAACCTGATACGTCTTCATGGGCTTCGGTGTGAGTTGATTGTCAGAAACTGTTTTGTTGTCTCTTCCAGCTGTGCCTGCTGGTGGGCTTTATATCTTGTTGGGTAATCTTCACACCACTGTGTAACCCGGTAAAATAATCTAGCGGTTTCCAGTTACTTTGTAATCTCTGCTAGTCTTTTTTCAATTGGGCGTTTGTAGTGGGACCACTGGTGTTACCCAATTGGAATATGCGGCTGGTTCATGACTTCCTTCTTATGCTGATCTGTTTCTCTCTGGTCCCGCACGTTCTTTCATTGCAAAGGGTATAAGCCTTGGCTAAAATAACCGCCCGGCACCGGACTTTAACCCTGCTTTTGATTGTTCTCCTTTCCGTGTTCTAGTCTTCAAGACATGTCTTTTAGCTATCATCTTATCGAGTCTACTCGTTCTATTACTACTCGTGGTTGTTCGGCTACTCTCACCTGTCGAATATGTACCCATTATATTGGAATTCCGACCAACCAGTCTATACCAAACATTGCTGGCCTTCCATTATCAAGAACTATTAAAGGTAGGCTGTCGAGTCGTCCTTTATGCTTGACACGTACCCGTATATATATATATATATATATATGGTGTGTTGGATCAATTGCGTACTTACGGCGCTCTGACCCAGGTTAGAGTCAGGAGGGGATGCCACCAGGATTATTCAATCCGAGAAATACCAGTTAAAGCTTTTAAGCCAAATGAAAAAAATATCCCGTGTCTTGGCCATTGTCAGGAGATCAGGACCACTTTGTTGTCATAGTGACAACACTGCCATATGATCTGTACGCTCGGCTTGCAACATGCAGTCTCTAATTACGTACACAAAACGATTTTGTGGCATCGTGACTCTATCTAAAAATGATATGGGGGAATGGAGGCTTCATTAGAAAAATAGTTAATGGTGGAGCAACTTCATGCCAGCGCGATGCGTACGCATTATTGGTTATATTTTATTATGATATATAAGGTTAAGTAAAGTAACAGTTTAACACTGACAGAGCGATTGTGTAACTGCATGGGGGAATTGTTGATGCTTACAAGTCATATTTATATGCTTAATAAATTATAGTAAAACAAAAACTGCAGAACACGTCTATATAGAATGACTAATTAGTACTAATTGTGCGTGTTAGCTTATTAAAGTGCTTTCCACTGAAATTCACAATGTATTTACCTATAGTTGTGGCCTATGGAAACATTTTATAAATAAAATATATTTTAATCAGATGGATCCAATACAAAAGCTTCCTTCTTCAAACATTGCATTCTGATGTTTACATCTGCAAAAGTGTCCCACGCTATTGTGTGGAGTAAGACTACGTGCTGTTTCTGTGTCGTCTGTGCATGCTCGCTTTTAAACGAACAGTCATGGAGGTTTGTTTATAGTTTGCTAACCATATAAATTACTTCGCAAGGTTTGTATTTCCTGAACGTGGCGTTTTGAAGCCTTTTTATGTTGTAATTAAGAACTGGCAGTGTGTCTAAGAACATTTATGACGGCTTTTCGCAGGGGGAAATGCAATTTTGAATTCAGGATGTTTACGTAATGTCGTATATTTTATATGTTGTTAATGCTTATGGCCTAATAAATAACTATACCAATTATAAAGCTAGTGTTATATCATAATGTGTTAGTTCCTATGGTTCTTATAGTAGTAATGTCGCAAGTAAATACAGAAAATTTGCAAGAATTTCACCTCAGGTCGCTCCATTTTAGTGTAATAATTGCAAAATCGCCATCGTGCGGGAGGGTGAACAGTGAACACCCCCTCCCACACTTTCCCCCCGCTCGGTCGCTTGGCTCCCTCGCCTGGTCGCTTCGCGCCCGAGCAGGGGCGTGTACAGGGGAGGTCCAGGGAGTCCGGACCCCCCCCCTTGCTCGCGCAGAAAACGCATCTGAGGGGGTGTAATTTTAAAAAAAATTTGGGGGAGGGCCCCCCAGACCCCCCTTCACGTGCTCGCAACTTTGGGTTACAGTTAGACCCAACCCTGGTACTAATCCTGTACACCCCCCTGCCGAGCAAATTGCCAACATTGAAAAACGAACCCCCCCCCCCAATATAAAGCTGGCTACGGGCCTGTTTATGTATAACAGTGGGCCACGTCAAAGACTTGTGATGAACTAAATTATAACACTGGGCCACCATACTCAGCGGTATATGGTTATGTTTATGTATTATAACAGCGAGCCACGTCGAAGACTTGTGATAAACTATTATAACACTGGGCCACCATACTCAGCGGTATATGGTTATGTTTATGTATTATAACAGTGGGCCACGTCGAAGCCTTGTGATAAACTATTATAACACTGGGCCACCTTATACGTGTACAACTTGTGCTGTCGCTGCTGGTAGAGAGACCCCTGTCTGTTTGCCGTGCTCCCCTATATAGGGGGTTACTTTACTCCCTTAACCCTTACGGTAGTCTCTACTTCTCGACCAGTCAGACCTCACCTATCACTATCTCGTTGCCTGCCCTGGCCCCACCTCTCCCACGGTGGTGGCAGTCGATTATTGTTTACTGTCCTGTTTCGTTATGCAGTAGATCATTGCAAACACTATTTTACAATTTTGTCAATACCCTATATTTTCACAATTTAAGTGTACTTTTTTTCCAACGGATAAATATCACACTATTCTCACAGGTACTCAATGATGTATATTTGTTTACTCACTATTCTATCCTCCTATTTCTGACATTTAAAACAAGCTTACGATTGTTTATTTGTGTGCTTTCTTGAAACGGGATGAGCAAATCAAAGTTAATTATATAAAAAACTGTACTATTTCCGCGATTATTTGCTTATTTGGCTTTTTGAACATAAACATTTTCCCAAACCAACTATCATAAACTTGAAACGCTAAGCTATATTGTAATGTTATGATTTAGTAGTTAGTGATTATATGTGGATTATTTATTGATATTTACGACTTGTGATGATAAAAAATGCTTCAAATCTCGCCTAGTACTATTCAGCTCAAATTCACTTCTGTGCCGTCGTAAGTCTGCTTATTACGCGGACCTGAAATTTCACATTTCCCCGTTTGTCGCGATCTTGAAAATTTGCACATGCATTCGCTTTTTCTGCGCGTCGAAATGGCTATTCAAAGGAAATCGCGCGTAAAAAAACGTTATATTTGTATCGCCTGGTGTTTTTTTTTTTTAGCAGAGTAGCTCTAATGTGAAGATTTCGTAACTAGCTGACAGGTGGTCATCGTGATTAGCAGTCGGTGTTTACAAGCATAATTAGTGCAAAGTAATGGCGCCTTAACACGAATGAAATGGCCCACGTAATTAGCTAAGTGGTTAGTGTTGCGCGAATCACACACCTCTCGCGTGCGTAATGCAGGAAGGTGCCGTGTTCGGCCGTTAATCATGAGATGTATATATATATATAACATATAATAACATTGCTGCGCTTCCGACAAACGTCGTTGTCACACTGGTGACAGTTGGTGAAAACTCCGGCGGGCCAACTATAGCGTCAAAACGTTTAACTCGTGTTTTAATTCCTCAGGCGAGCATTCACACACAGGTCATCGTCATTAATTCTGACATAGGCCTACGCTGAGTACTTTCGTGTGACCTAGATAGGCGTCGGAGTGTATTACAGCTTGTCTGTAGTGTTGCTTGTTACCAAGAGTTGTTACCTATACAACAACAATTAATTTGCACGAGATTGTTTATACGCAGTGGGGGTGCGTGCATGTATGTGCACGTGCGTGCGAGGGTGCGCGTGCTGGTGTTTATTTGTGTATGCGCGTCTTCGATTCGTCCGTGGGTGAGCGTGCGCGTGTGTTGGGTGTGCACACGCGTGTGTGTATGGGCGCGCTTCTGTTTATTTGTGTGTTTCCAAGCGCACGGCTCCCCTTCTCTCTCCCTCCCCTTTCTCTCCCTCCCCTCTTTCCCTCCCCCTCCCCTTCTCTCATATAGACGTACACACACGCCCCTCCCCCCCCCACACACACCGGCTAGACAATAAGTCAGTGGCAGTGTCATAAAATGATCACTCGGTGGTTAAGTATCGCAACGCTGTTTTTTTATTGCACGCACGCTCGCCCTCGATTTACGGGCTCACTTTTCTCTTTACTCGAAGATGGTTGCGCTCAGATAAAGATTTGCTGTGCGCATTTCGTGTTGATGATGAGTGGCTCCTAATATATTGGGTGTCTGTCTGCTCATGCGGGGACCGGCTGGTCCGTGGTACCGTGATGTTCCTTGTGCGCTCGCTATTCGCTTCCGTAATCACGCACCGCGACGCATGACCGGCGGCTGTTCGAACCCGTTTCCTTCCTTGTCCACTAATACAGTTTCAGTAGCACACAGTCGGTATCGCTTGAACACGAATGTGACAATTGTCACCGCGCGTCAAGGACAACACCGACCTTCCTGACCCAGTCTCGGCTAGGTTGTTTCTGGTTGTCGTTCATCGCTCGTTACGTCTCCGCATTTCCGTCCCCGTTACAGATTGCCGGACATGTTTAAGCCACATACATTGAAATGCAGGTTAGACAGGTCACGTTTGGTCTCCTTTGTTGGGTTACTCATTTTTGCAACCTCTGTATATGAACCTCTGAAACTCCCTAGCTTCAATGAAATACTACGTAAGAAATACGTAGCACATGCACATGCACATTTCATGTACACAAACATGCACATGTTTAAACATTTCTCATTTTTAATCTCGGTGTGAAATCAAGTGGTTTTTTAATTAATTTTTTTTTCTTTTAACGAGGTGCATACCAGCTCTTAGATACTTTGTATGTGTGCGTGAGATCGCGTGTATATAGTGCTATTTCATAATGAGAGTGAATCATTACTAATAATTACACAACACGACCTACGTTACCAGTCAAACGAACACGCAGACCTAAAGGCCGCCGCACACCAGCCGATTTTTACAAACGATGAAGCGATGAAGCGATGAAGCGATAAAGGGGTGCGCGCTCATTTGTAGACGATTTTATTTTTATCGGGTGATCGTTCCAAATCAAACATGTTTGATTTTGAACCGATGAGCCGATGAGCCGATTTTAAGGCCGCCGCACACCTACATCGCTTCATCGCTTCATCGCTTCATCGCTTCATCGCTTCATCGCTGCATTGCTTCATCGCTTCATCGCTTCATCGCTTCATCGCTTCATCGCTTCATCGTTTGTAAAATCGGCTGGTGTGCGGCGGCCTTAAGGTATCAATCTGATTTGCCGAATCGCAAAATAGCACATGCACAATTTCACACGTATAACTTATTTTCCGTGACAGCTAGCTAGCTCGTATGTTAATGTAAAACTTGTTTTCCTCGCCCGCTACGATGCGGTATTCCCTGTTGTTAATAAGCGCCTTTATTCCGAACAAACGAAGTCCCTTTACTCGTGTCTACGTACGAAGTCTTTTACTCCTGGATTAAAACAGAAGCTGGCCTAATATCAGCAAATACTCCCACGCGCTCTTTCTTGCGTTCTTTTTTTATATTTAACTAAGCCTAATTTATTGTTTGTTTTGATAGATTACCATTCACGCGTGTTTGTCATGCGATGACTCTCCACCTGCTCACGCTCGTGCGTGCACACTTATCTCGCTGTCGAATCACTGCGTTGCTAGCAGTTCCAGTCACCGCCCACCCACAAACCTTAACCTAGATGCCTTGATCTAGTGTTAGTGTACCGACTACTGACAACTGCCTATTTTCAGTCACTTGGCTCATAGGCAGTTACATTACGAGTCGCGGCATGTGTAATCACGCTCGTTTCTCGTTGCTCGTGTGTAGACGTCCGCGTTGCCGCGCGGCCATTTTATTATTGCAATCATGGGCGTACTAATTGAGAAATACTAGAGGGTTATTTGTAAAAGCTGTGTTATGATTCGGTACAGAATATGCATGCGTATGTGCATGTGTACGTGTACGTGTATATGTGTGTACGCGTGTGTACGTGTGTATGTGTGTACGTGTGTGTACGTGTACGTGTATATGTATCATGTACATGTGTATTTGTATTTATATTATTATTTGTATATATATCTGTCCACGATAAATATTATATTCGTTTTGCTTTATCAATTCACATTCAGATATCTTTCTATTGACACGCGAGAATTAATTTATGCGTTGGGGTTCTTTCATTTATTCGTTGAATATGCCTTTTTTACTCATCTTACGGCAAATTGTAAACCACGTGAGAAGTCGCCATATCGTCATGACAAAAACTCCGGAGAAACCCTATTGTTTTTTAATTAACGTGATATTTGTCGATCATCATCGGTAATGTCAGCACATTAAGCTAAATTGAAATCTCGAGGAAAGGTTGCACTATTATATAAACACATATTTATACATGATTAAAGGAAAACAATGTATTCGATTCAAAGGTATTATACTATTGGATTTATTGTATGGTCTCATTTGATTGGTTGTGGCATATGTCTTCATTAATATAAGATCTTACCCGTAATAATGGTGACGGATTACTTTGCCCCCCCACACACACACCACGCACGCGCACGCACGCACGCGCACGCACGCGCACACACGCGCGCACGCACGCACGCACGCACGCACACACATTTTAAAAACAAATTTAATGTGATGAGTTACCAAATATACACGTATCTGTGCTTACAGCAAGAGCAACCCCAATTAGATTGGCTATATTAGCCATGCATGATTATTCAGAAACAGGTAGAGAAATTTATTATACATCAAACTCCCACGAATACGTTAATCTGTTGTATGATTTAATCAATATATATGTTAATACGGTGTCAATAAAATGAACTTGGCAGCACATAAATTTCCCAAAATGACGTTCAATGCGATTATATTTTAAGCCAGGCGCAGCTGCGTCATGTCCAGACCGGGTTGCGACCGTGGAATTTCGTTTACCCTGGAACACCATTGAGTCATCTTACCCTAGTAAGTCCGCGGGGTTCCTTTTATCCCATTGTCCTAGCAAAGAATATGCTAGCTTCTCCTATGGTATAACCATGGACCGAGTCTGACACGCACTGGTATATAATAGGGGTTTCGTACTGGTATATAATAGGGGTTTCGTACTGGTATAAACGTGTTGTTTATACCACCGTGGTGTAGTCTTTCATCCGAGCTTTATGAACCCGTTGGGTCTCTCCTATCCTGCCATATCGTATGCGCTTATGATACCCTGGTGTAACTATGAGGACTCGCCTATCTTATCATAAGCATTTGGGTTCATCCTCCCACCTATACGTCGACTATAAGTGCCTAACTACCCTGCTGTGGGCCGAGGTTTTGTCCTACACCCTTACGATCAATGTATATGGACGTGAGCAAGATGAGAATGTAGGAGGCGAGCATGAGCGGTGTGTTGGCACACTCGGAGAACTGGATCTGGTACGGAAGATTCGAGGAAGAAGGAGTTTCTACAAAAGTCAGTCAGCGGAACGCTGACCCACCGGCGGTACAAGCCGCATAGGAAGGCACGCGTGAACGACGATTAGTAGTATAAAGTAGTACGTTGTTGTGGCATTTACTCACTGCACTGTCATCCTTGCTGAGATACAGATCGCCAGTTACGATAATACAGGTGCGTTGGACTTATATATCCGCAGTGAAGTACGCGCATGTAATGGCGCTGTTACGAGCTCTCTTATTGCAATCATATATGCGCCAATTACCGTATTATCATTCATGAGCATGCACAGTTTGCACACCATAGGCACACACGCATTATGCACGTATGCAACTACCGCAGTTAGAGGAAATCGGAGGGCCATGAAATCGAGTTTGCTATTGCTGGATATACTTACGTGTCGCACATATTAGACACGAGTTAATGTGGCGTTTTGGTGTTTTTATTGCAGACGCATGACCAACATAAGGGGTGATTTACGGATTTTCACGAGTAAACATTTACCCAGTTTGTCTGTGACGCACGGCAGGCACATAACGCGTAGTAAGGATCTGGATTCTTCTTCTGATTTCTATCTTCATCTTTGGATATGCATCGTCGACGCATGTTCAATGAGTGAACGACGTAAAGAATCGCCGTATATTAATGCAGTGAGTTCTTGCACTTCCTAAACGTGAAACATGATGACAACGACCGGTAGTACTGTTTGCCTTCCCTTGCAAGTGACCGATGTGGAACCAGAGCTGCTTTCGGGGTTCCCGCACAGCAAGCGCGTGGGCTGTTACATGTTAGGACGGACTATTGGCAAGGGTTCCTTTGCCAAGGTGAAAGAAGCGCTTCACACTCTTACCGGAGAGAAGGTGAGTTGATAATTCCCACCGTACCAAGTGAGTCAAGCGTATATATGTGGGTTTACATATCTTGTTTAGTTGTACATACGTGTGTGTGTCACAATACCACTATGAGTAGTCTTTGTAGTGTTATCAAATAATTAGGTTTGAAATAGTGATGAATGTTATCGCAGGGACTGGTACGCGTTGCAGCGTCTGGTTTGTCATGTTATTTAAATTAAAATGTGGGAACATTCGAAAAGAAAGATTTTGGTAGCAACAACTTATTGAAATGTGGTATATGAGTATAATAAATGTGTTCAGGTAGTAGCATTTTAATGTAAGCACAACCTTGCGAGTTCGCAGCAACACCAGACCCTACTCAGTAAATGCTGCTCGATCAGTGGTAACAAAAAAGTGAAACACCAATGTTTCATTCTTTGCGCTCTGAGTTACTATACTGCATTTACCGGACATTTTATCACAACGCGGAAAACTCTCAGAAGCAGTCAGTGCCGCCGTACCTTATGAATGTATATTATGAATGAATAGGCGTTTCCTACATTGAAATTGAATCAACGAATTCCATCGGCTTCGTTTTTGAACCCCGAAAATAATTTTCGAATAATGTTTAGGCCTACGGATACGTTTGACAAACTACAGCCTTTCTAGTTCATCGATAGTCTATATGGAGGGGCGGTGGTATATATTTAAGGCGATTTGTTGTTTGTTTGATTGTTAAATGAAGGTGTCGCTCTATGAACAACTATGTGCTTACGTCATCGATGTGTCAGATAATGATTTTTCCTTTTGTCATAAAAGAATTTAGCATGGCATTGTGAGAGCATTTTAGAAAGAATTATTTTTAGATTATGTAATGTTCACAGAGATCATGACTAACGTTTTAACTAGTGTGAAGTATTTTTCTTCGTGAAGAGCTAGGTGTAAAAACATTTATTGAAAATTATATCCTCACTGATAAAAAGGTGTGAACCTACCACGTTTTCCAGCAGGTGCGTAAATACATACACTGTCAACTACAGATAATATTATTCAGCTAATATAAGCACTATACATGTCGTGCGTCGGTTGTAAGACTCTGGATTAGTCGTGCTAGCTCGATCAGTATATATGGTAATAAAGGGAGCATGTATCTCTTCTTACCTATGAAATCAATAGCACTTGAACTATTGCAAGAAATTCCGAAAAACTAGAGCTTCTCGATGAATTATCATCACAATGAGAATAAACCGAAATTAAAGAACACGTGAAAGCATTTTTGAGGAAAATGTCAAACACTTTTTACCTATATAGGTGGCCGTGAAAGTCGTCAGCAAAAAGAAAGCAAATGAGGATGCTTATGTGACTAGAAATCTGCGCAGAGAAGGGAAGCTATTGCAGTTAGCTCGCCATCCCAACATTATACAGATCTATGAAGTTATGGAAACCGAAAACAGCTACTACCTCGTAACCGATATGTGCACAGGTATACGGGCAGCCGTGATATAGTATACCAAAAACTATAATGGTAAAAATATGGACATATATACATAGAAGGCATAAAATAAACACATCGTCAGTATGGTGCACACTCTAATGTTTTGTAAATACTATATGCAGGGGGCAACATGATGGACTATATATGCAAAAATAAGAAGCTGGAAGAGCAAGAGGTGCGTCACTTTATCCGCCAGATGATCAGCGCAGTTGATCATTTGCACCGCCATGGCATTATACACAGGTAACATACTAGGCAGTAATATATATATATATATATATATATATATATATATATGTATAACATAAAACATGTATGTATGTATGTGCGTATGTGGTGTGTGTGTGTGTGCGTGCGTGCGTGCGTGCGTGCGTGTGTGTGCGTGCGTGCGTGCGTGCGTACGTGTGTACGTATATAAGTAACGATGATCAGATCGGCTGGTTTTTGTAGAGCAGGTACGCACGTTTATGTGTAAAATACTGCCAATAATACGTATTGCTGATTCTTGGCCAAATTGAGGCAACTTCGCGTGTATTAATATCGATTAGTGTCATTTCGTCCGTCAATGACGTTTTCCTACTGGATAAAATTATCTTCCGGTGTTTTGTGGATATTATATCAATAATCGCCTAGGCAAGGCAAAGTAACTTGCTAAAAAGAATCAAATATATATACATGTATATATATATATATATATATATATATATATATGTTTAGGGGATATTTTGTGAATTTTGATAGCAGATTTTATCAAAATAAAATGAAACAATAACATACAATACAATCAAATTTGAGAGTTGTGCTTTCAAATTGTGATATATTTTGGTCGCACTACACAGTTACATTCACGCACTACTGTGTCTATGCAGGTCCTTCCTCCTCTATCTATCTAGCGCATACAATATTACTGATGTTATGTTCTGCACAAGTAGCTGTACAAAGAATCCCGTTCTGCATCGCGCATACACAGCTAACCACGCTGTCCACGCGGCCGGCTTAATCCTTAAGTGTTCACGTTTTCGCGAAAAAAGGCTTCACCTCGCGGTACAATTACATCGCGGACGCTCTACTCACACGCTATATATGATTCTTTTTTGTTTAGAGACCTAAAAGTGGAGAACTTGCTTCTGGATGAAAACAGGGACATAAAAATCATTGGTAAGTGGTTGTAATCGCGATGCAACACGGCTAACACAGACACGTGATGCTGGCTAATATTGTAGATATGACAGTGCTAAAATAATAACTTTAACACGAATTGAGCTATATAGAAGTATATAAGGGTAGGGTTCTACCTTAGGAAACACCCAACTATTGGCGTACATATCGCATGTATTCGTGATGGGCTACGAATACACTGAGACGTATGTATAGCATTCGGTGATCACGATCGTATATTCTTTCAAATATTCAAGCCGACACTGGCTAACTAATCAATTTTCCCCAGTCGTAAGGACGAGTAAAGACAATGCATCTAGCATGTCATAATTATGGCAATCCTATTCCCTTTAACGCTTGTGTCGCGCTATCATGGACGATTCTAGATTTCGGACTGAGCAACACACTGAAGGTGTCGACGGGCGAGGACGGGCAAACGATAGTGCAGGAGTTCTGCATCACACAGTGCGGCAGCCCTGCCTACGCCGCACCTGAGCTGCTGGGTCATAGAAAGTACGGTACCAAGGTCGACGTATGGAGCATGTAAGTGACTGATTTTGCACTGCGAACATATACTTCCAGTTTGCCCCTGTGCAGTCAATGCAGCATTATTAATTAATCGAATAGAGCTAATAATACCTTATTTATTATTAGCTCTAGGTAATATTGGCTATTGATAGAATAGCATCGAATACAATTACCACTGAGATATATATATATATATATATATATATATATATATATATATATATATACTACGGAGAATCGACATGCGTGACATTTCCATCGTGGCGATTTAATGTTTGTTTACGACGGGCAGCGAGTTAGTTAATGTACGCCGTACGTATGCATTCACGCATTCAGACACACACACACACACACACACACACACACACACACACACACACACACACACACACACACACACGGTGCGAACTCCCTGCGCGTCCGAGATTTATGCACGTATACGCGCGAATCCACTCACGCTCACACAGCGCAGCATTCTGGATCACGCTTGCGAAAGCACACAGACCGACGCGTAGACGCGCACACGTTCGCGTACGATCGAACCATAGAAATGACATAGATAGACTTATAGTAGTGTGTTCAAGAGGGCCAGGACACACATTACTCTCTGTTGGACAAATATATCGTTGTATCGATGTAAGTACATGCCGCGTGGTAACATCTGTTCCAGCACCAGTCATGGACCGACTTTATTCAAACTCACATTTCATTAAATCAATGAAGGGCCCTTAATACGGTCAATTACCTAATATTATAAAATATATAACATATAATAATGTGTATATAAATATTCTATATATTCTCGTAATTAATCCTTATATAACTGAAATGACAAGATGGCCGTTATGAATAATTGGGGTAAAAGTAAAATCGTAGGTCAGAAATCACGCAAATCCTAGAAAAAAAGCCAAGAGTGCATTGTGAGTTTACTGTGCATAATTAACGACATTTAGTATTGTGGCCAACATAAAAACCATCTGATTATTATAAACTAAATGTGTCCCGCGTAATTAAGGAGAGCTTTTATTACGCTGAGAGTCGTGAATATTTTACATCACCTTTATTGCGTATTTGCAACACCTGCCGTAGATACATGACCCTGCAAATTTAATCAACACATATGGCAGGTTGTTTCAACAGACTTGAATAGGCACACAGCTAAATTAAGCATGCGGATGCGCGAGTCTGTAGGGGTATATAATTATAGAGAACAAATACATGATTTGAAATTAAATTGGGATACTTAGTGCACAATCAATGGTATGTACATACACCCTCAAATCTAAGTTTCGTTCATGTTATCAGACATGCACGTCTTATTAAACTTCACCAAAATCGTTGGCGTTTTCTTGATAATGTACGACTCTGGTGCCAGCTGACGATGTTGCGCACATGAATGTTTATTTGGCGCTTTTCAGACCGGGCGCTAATCACAAAGATGTAATAATCTATGATAAGTAACTAACCATAAGACGTTTTGCTTGAGATAGATACGTATTCAGGCCCGTAGGCAGGTTTTTTTACGGGAGGGTGCGATCCAACGAGTATACGGACCTAACGAGCGCCGGAGGCGCCAGTCTCTAGGGGGGTCCGGGGGCATGCCCCCCCCCGGGAAATTTTGAAAATTAGGTTGTCTAAGACTGCATTCCGCGCGTTTTAAAGGAAGTATGATATGAAAACAGGCAGCCAAAAGCGAACCTCAAAACGTGGACATTTTTCAAATTTCCGCAAAAAAGTGGACCTCCGCAGCCTGTGGGGGGGGGGGCGCACCCGTCGCACCCCCTTTCCTACGAGACTGGTATTATAACTGAAACGTATAGTGAATAGTGAAATTCGATATTGCAATCATTTTTCTAAGAAAAATAGTTCACAATTTAATTTCAAGTAAAGTTTTTACCACAATTATTATTATCATTCCATGTCTCATAACTTAAAGCAAATTTAACCTAAAACCATGCATTAACCCAAGAGTATTTCTACCCTTTATATATACGTCATACACAGATGTTGACTTCGCACATTCGCAGTACGTCGATACACATGCCAGTTTTATAAATAGCACGCATCGCCAGCAGCGATCTGCGTCTGTTACTGTTAATTGGGTGATTCTCCAACTAGGGGGAAAAGTATTGCCCGAGCACTACAGTAGCATCGTGATTCATTATCTTGTCAGTTACTCAGTGACCATTGATTATAATGAGTTCCAGTTAAGAAGTCAACAACACAAGAAATGGTCTGGTTCTCATTGTGGGCAATATATTCACAATCCAAATTCAGAGGGCCATCAATTATGCATGTCCTATTCAAGGGTATCCTGAGAACTATTCAGTTTTTCTCACATTTATTAGTAATTATTTGGCTCAATTTACATTTTGCTGCCATGAGGAATATTTGAAGTATATTTTGTAAAGGTTTCAGGCATTTGGAATCCATACCTTTCCCTCAGTGGCCCAAAATAGCTTTGTCCTGAATTTCCGTCAACTCCGTTACAACTGTATAATGCTGCCATCGTTGCTATCAATTGGAACTAAAGAAGCAACCAATCAGATGCTTTGTTTCATCTATGGTTTCATAAAAGTTCTTTTCAAAATGGAGAAATAATGGACAACTGAAATTTGGAACTTTATGTGGAAAAAAGTTGAAAACAAAAGTTTATTAGCTTTATTCCCCGATCACCTGTGTTACACCTTTGATAAATAAGTAACCATAGAAACAAATAAAAATGAGTGAGATAATGAAAGCATTATATTCCCGTTTAAAAGTCACGATCGTTTCAGCACCCGGCAGTTAGATGCGATATTATATGACTACTAGGCACTTAGGATATGACTACTAGGCACTTAAAAAAAAAAAAACCCTAACCCTAACCCTAACCTAACCTAAACGCTAAACCTAACCTAAACCCTAACCCTAACCCTAAAAAAAAAAATTAAATTAAATTCAAGTGCCTAGTAGTCATATGATATCGCATCTAACTGCCGGTTGCATCGTTTCAATTCTACATGGTACCCTGGTGGGTGCACGGGCTAAAACAAGTTAAAATCATCAACTCCGTTACAGTCAACTCCGTTACAATTCGTTACATGTACGAAGTACAAGGTAATGAGTCTGCACCACCACCACCACCACTCCCGCCGTCGCCGTCGCCGCCTCCTTCTACTCCACCACTACCTCTACTATTAATTGTATCAAAAGTAAATAAAAACAAATATTTTGTTTCTATTTATTCCCGGTAATGATAGCATAACTATAATAACATTTATTACAGGAATTGTAACGCGGTTATTGCATGTTTGCAGAGGGGTGAACATGTACGCGATGCTGACAGGAAACCTGCCCTTCACCGTTAGCCCTTTCAACATTAAGACGCTTCATGCAAAGATGGTGAACAAGGAGATGAACGCAATCCCACATCACCTCAGCCAGAGTACGCGAGTCTGCTTTCATACTATGCGAATTAACAGGTTTCTTTATCCCACATACTGATGATGATCGCCATGCATTACAACATTTTAGATGCCAGCTAGCACGCGCGATATTACGGTATTTACCCAACTTGATGGCTAGTTTATATAGAAATTATCGGCAAGTGGATATAGTCCCTGAGTGGGTGAGTTCAAGCAAGAAGGTATAGTTAAATGAAAAGTTATGTGATACGTTGTGGTGACCGGATTAATATAGCAGGTAGGCCCCCCTATAGGCTCTGTTGATGACAGATACCGAAAAAAGCTGATTCGTGGATAGCGATAGGAAAATGTTTTGAAAGTAAAATTGCCAAGGGTTCTGGTTAGGTGATATAAATTTACCTGACTATATAATCATCTACGCATCTACAATTACAGAGCGTATGTAAGTGCAGTATACTCGTGAATGAATGAATGAACGAATGAATCAACCAATTAACAAATCAATGAACACACAGAGAGAGAGAGAGAGAGAGAGAGAGAGAGAGAGAGAGAGAGAGAGAGAGAGAGAGAAGGGGGGGGGGTATGGAATAAAAAATCATGCAATAAAGGGTAATTTAACTTTACGTAAAAATTACTTAGCATATATTGCAGTATAGTAGGGGGGCTTATGTCATTCTGTCCTTTTTTAAATTACTGGACCGTTGTTTTTCTTGTGCTTCAGGCATTTCTTTGTCTGAATTTTTTTTTTACAATTCTAAAGTTTTTTTCATCTAATTCGAGGCTTAGCGGTAGGACTTTGTTTAAAGTTCTGAAAGTTGATTAAAGTGGTGTTTTTAAATTTTAACTGAAAATATACGTACTGCTAACTTCCCATTTTAGTATACTTTAATAATTTGAAACTGGGGTGTCGTCCATATAGTATTTTACACGTATTTTATCCATTATAAATTATACCAATCAGATTTAATCGTCATCAAAAGTATCTTCATCGCTATCCGCATTCCCAGTATCTATGGTTTTGTGGGCTGCTCATTGTTCGAGCATCAGAGTTCCCTGGCCCAACAGAAACACAATTTTGTGCAGACAATTTCCTTTCTGCACAAGCAGGATTCTGGAATACATGGTTCCACCAACCGATGCTACACCCACCAGGTTATGTCACTGCTTCTGATGCTGGAGCTACGTCTGTTATTTTTGGAACAAACATGCCGTCTTTCTGTTCCTATCACTGGTGGTGAAAGCTATTGATTACCCACACGAGTGTAACACCAAACCATAACTTGCTAGTGGGCGTATATATATAATATAATATGTATATAAATATAAATATGTAGTGTGAGCTTCTCAGCTTCACCCTGATTTTTCGGTTATACTGAGCACGGATATAATTGGTCATTTACGTTTAAATCGTAAAATAAAATCGTAAAAATATTACATACGCCGAAACAGTTAACAATAGGAGAATGAGAATTCTCGGCGAATGTAATATTTTTACGATTATATAGCTTTGTTTACGCGGTCATTTCAGGTGGCAGAGCCTTACTATTAAAACTATTGACACCAGAGCCCGCGGAAAGAATCAGTCTCTCCGATGCCATGCGACACAAGTGGATTAATGAAAGTATGTCCACATTTTTATCTTTCTGCCTGCATGCCTGCCTGCATGGATGCTTACGTGCGTGCGTGCGTGTGTATCATATGTATGAATGAATGACCGTCCAGCCGGCTATTTCTGCGTATGCCTGTCCGCCCACATGTCCGTGCGGCCGTCCGTGCTTCTCCCCGTCCGTATATCCGTGCGTCCATCCGTTCGTATATCCGTATATCCATCCATCCGTCCGTATATCCGTGCGTCCCTCCGTTCGTATATCCGTCTATCCGTCCATATACGTCCGTATATCCGTCTATCCGTCCATACGTCCGTATATCCGTCTAAATAGTATCCGTCCATACGTCCGTATATCCATCTGTATATCCGTCCATCCGTCTGCATATCCGTCCATCCGTCTGTATATGCCCACCCCGCCCGTCTGTTTGTTTATCTGCCTGTCCGCTCAAACGTCTGTTCATCCATCCATTCATCTATTCATCAACGCATCCATCTATCATGCCATCCATCCATCCACCCACCCATCCATCCATCCATCCATCCATCCATCCATCCATCCATCCATCCATCCATCCATCCATCCATCCATCCATCCATCCACCCATCCATCCATCCATCCATCCATCCATCAAAGACGTTTTCGTGCTTTGCTTCTTCCAGGAGTACATTGTAAGGTTACTGGCAATAAGTTCACGGGGGCTGGTGGCCGGGAGTAAAAAAAGTAAATCATATCTTGTTAATAGGCAAATAGGTCTATCTTCTGGTGATATATATATAAGTTACTGATATCAACAACACGGTGAGACTAGTATTCTCTAATTGTCTAATCCTCTAATTCTAAAATTGCCGGTCCAAATTATTATAAATAGAGGAAGGCTAAATCCCATGGATTCTTTCTATGTTTTTTTATTCTGAAGATAACAAGCCCCTTCTGGAACTGCACATGTGATAAAATAGTACCTGTTAGTGACCTGTTCGAGCATTCAGAATAATAGCTCTTATTATTTCAGCATTTAATCAACCACTGAAGGCGGCGCCATTCCCAAACAAAGTCAAAACCGAGGATTTGAACTTCAGCGTTATCAAGCACATGGACGAAAACATGTCATTCGATGTTAAAGAAGTCGTCAGCCATGTTGTAAACAATCAGGCGAACTCGGGAGCACTGGCAGTTTACACGTTGCTAGTTCGGCGGTTGCAGCGATACCGTAACAGTCATAAGAGCGAGGCATCCCAAGTCTCTAACCAGGTGGCTATGAGGCACTTATGGGGGCGGTAGTGACGTAGTCTGTAGAAGTATTAGCCAATGAAGTCGCATACTTATTCATTCCAAACCAATAGCCCGTTAGTTAACTACCTTAATTCAAATAGCCATCGCTGATTAATCTCCATATATTTCCTACTGATGCTTTTACGACCAGCGCATTTTAAAGCATACTGCTCGTTTAATGATATTAACGTATATGTAGTAATGCAACACGCGGTTATTTTTGCCAAGTACATGTATAACGTTGTTTAGTTATTGTTATCATTAGGGGTTGACTACTACCATTACTGTTTCCTTCCAGAGCGTGGGTGCGTCACCATCACGCTATAACAAGTGTATGGCACCAATAGTCACGACCAAACAATCGACGACAGTGCTTAGTGGCGAGCAGAAAGCAGCATCCCCTGAAAGCATTCTGCAAACACGGGATGACCCGCATCAAGATGACAACCCACGGCCCAACGAAGAGGAGAAGGCACCACCTGAAACTTCTACTGCAGAAGGTAACATTCTACGCGACCGTGAACCACGCGCGAGCGTTCTAGCTGTTATCACTGCGCGTTGAATATGCATGGAAATATGCACGAGTATTCGTGTTTCGAGTCATCGTCCTCTCTATATCATGTATACTACCAAGAGGAAGATAGATGTGAAAATGCAACCGCGTTTTTGACGCAATTACAATTTTACAATTGTAAGTGTATTTTTACAGTGAAAGGCGGTCACGGTGATATGGAAGTAGCAGCTATGCCGGTGGGAGGCAACACGGGGATGGGAGACGTTACGATGGCAGATGGCGATGGAGACACTGGCATAGGAGACACCCTGAAAAAGGCTGACAATGGCAACAAGGCTCAAGACGAACTATCTACTGGAGCAAGCACGTGTGACTATCCTATACCAGTAACTAAACCTGCTAACGCCATTAAAGTCCCGCCGTCTTCAATCGCCGACGACCGGACAAAAAAAGCCATGGAAAAACTCAACATACTAGTGTACGGGAAGGAAAAAGAGTATTCGACAAAGCGTTCCGCAAGTTCAATGCCAAAAGGCAACACCATCATACAGAATACCTCTCTTCGCCGTGAGCTGAAGCCCGGATCTGACTTGCTGGATAATAAAATACTCACAAATTTGAAAGGTAAGGACAATGGCTACAGCGGTAAGGACAATAATGAAACCAGTGTAAATAAATTGGCATCCGTTGGCTTGCCGTGGCGTCGTAAACTCAAGCCGTCCATCCTGACGAACAACGTTAATTCTAGAGTGTATTTGTCGCGTACAAACGGCTTGGAGGTTGGTTACCTCACGAACCATTTGAAGAACTTCTATAACCGCCAACAACAGAAAAGAAAGAGCCGAACGCTGGCTAGGAATTTCAACATTAGCACAGACAAAGGCTGTAAAGTGACAGATAATCACAAGCTTCCGATGATGGTGGGAGTAAACGCCAATATGGTGGCGAAGCAAGTGATCACACGCATTGACACAAAGCGAGACAAGTCAGCTGTGGACAGATTGGAGATGACTGCAGCTCTCCGGAATGGAACTAACATTTTCCTGCAAAGCAACGATCAGACTCATGACAAAGTTGCAAAGATGCCGCCGTGGAGGGCTACGCGGGAGAAGACGGGAAAGTCAACTATAAAGAATAAGTTACAAGAGCTCGTCGACATGACGCATAAGGGCCCTGATACAGGCAAATTGTCCGGTACCTCAGACTCTAATATCCAAGCCGTAATCTTACCAATTATTAAGTAAACAGGTATTTCCGTACGAATACCTGTGCGCAAAAATATAATAGTAAAATTCCAACAAAAGTACGTTATCAGAACTTGCATGCACCAAATTGTAAATAATCAAAAGTAAAACTCAGTGCAGAATTATTGTGTGAATTGATATTGAATACACGTGTACGACTATTACGGTAAAAATGAGCAGTAGGCCTAATCTTGTTATATTCCTATGATACACATAACTATACAAACATCAGCACTATATTGAAATTATATTATATATTGAAATCAGAACCTGAAATTGCTTTATTAGAAAATGACAACCAAAATTAGCTATATGTACCTCTTTCCATATAAATAAGTTTCCTGATTAGAAGTCATCTAACAAAGAATGCTAATCATGCTAACCTATTTAGAAAAAATGTTACCTGCCTGTCACACGCCGCACCATCAAGTGCAAAATTGATTTAGCGTTAAGAAATTGTGTGCTGGTAATGTAACTATGCATGCACACACGCACGCACACAACGTAACGTATGATATCTGTATCTTTTTATGAGTCATTAATCTAGTATTTTCTTCACATGTGTAACGTGTCACACGACTTCAGATCTGATAACGTTATAGTAAAAGGCTGTTGATGCAGGACTGGGGCCTCAGCCAGAGATAAGCAGGCATCTGCAATTCTCTGTTAACGATTGGATGGGAATGCGATGTCATTGCATTTAGCATTAAAAAAGACAGGTAGCTTTATTCTATTACAGGATGACAATCGCATATAGAGCAATGGCAAACAATGCGGCCTGAACATCTCTGCTCTCTGGTCCGTTTCACTATTTCGGGGGGTTGGCTCCTGTAGTGGTCTGACAGCCGATCAGTCCGATATCCATAGAATCAAGAGTGTATAATATATAATCAGTATAATTATTATACACTTCTGATATAATCAATACTAGCTGTAACGCCGGATCAAAACACAGATATACCCAAGTACTACATGCAGATTGCGTTACTACACTACTCCAATAATTATTACTGGCTCACGTTAGATCATGTAGATGTATACATCTGGTTATATATAATCAGGAGTAAATCATCTGAGTTTTGAAATTCGTAATTATTTACTCCTGATATACTTAAAAGCAGTCTTTTACAAATATATACAATATATAAATATAAATATGTGTGTACAATATCAGAAATGCTGTTGGAAATTGTATTAAATACTGCGACAGATTACCTACTACTAGAATTTTCTGTATATTCTCTCATTTTAGTTTGGATTGTCATAGTGGACTCATCAAATCTCATCTAGAAATATTATACATGTAAAGGGCCGGGCACACTAGGCGATTAAATCGGGCGACAAAATCGCCCGATTCTATCGCGCGAGTCGAGTGGACACACTAAACGATTAAATCGGGCGATTACATCGCCAGTGAATAAGTCGTGCATGCATGTGCACGTAGACGTACGTGCGTGCGTGCGTGTGCACGTACACATGCGTGCATTCATGCGTGCGTGCGTGTGTATGTAAACGTGCGTGCATGCGTGCATGTGTGCGTTCGTGTGTGCGTGTGCACGTATACGTGCGTGCGTGCGTGCGTGCGTGCGTGCGTGCGTGCGTGCGTACACGTGCGTGCATGTGTGCGTGTGCACGTACACGTGCGTGCGTGCGTGCGTGTGTACGTACACGTGCGCGCGTGCGTGTGTACGTACACGTGCGTGCGTGCGTGTGCACTTACACGTCGGTACATGCGTGCGTGCGTGCGTGTGCACGTACACGTGCGTGCGTGCGTGTGAACGTACACGTGCGTGCCTGCGTGCGTGTGTGCGTGCGTGCGTGTGCACGTTCACCTGCGTGCGTACGTGCCTGCGTGCGTGTGCACGTTCACCTACGTGCCTGCGTGCGTGTGCAGGTACACGTTCGTGCGTGCGTGCGTGTGTGTGTGTGCAGGTACACGTGTGTGCATGTGTGCGTGCGTTCGTACGTGCGTGTGTGTGTGCAGGTACACGTGCATGCATGTGCACGTAGACGTGCGTGCGTGCGTGTGCACGTACACGTGCGTGCATGCGTGCGTGCGTGCGTGTGCACGTAGACGTGCGTGCGTGCGTGTGCACGTACACGTGCGTGCATGCGTGCGTGCGTGCGTGTGCACGTACACGTGCGTACACGTGCGTGCGTGCGTGCGTGCGTACATCACTATTACTACGCGCGCATGCGTGCTACGAGTGCGTGCACGACATACTAAACATCGCTATTACGTCAGTATCATTGAACAACTCTGATTGGCTGATGAATTGTACAATCGGGCGATTTTATCGCCGGCCCCGGACACACTAGGCGATTAAATCAGGTGACAAAATCGCCCGATAATATCAAAACGTTTTGATCTATGCGATGAAATCGGGCAACAAAATCGGGCGGCGATTGAGTGGACACACTAGGCGATTTCACGGCGATTTTGTCGCCCGATTTTATCGCCCGATTTAATCGCCTAGTGTGTCCGGCCCTTAAAGAACATATAGGCCTATAGAAATAACACAATGAAAAAATATATAATGTAAGAATGACGTCACCACTGTAAACTGGCTGTAAAGTCGTCGGGGGACATTATAACCAAAATATGAAAATACATTCGAGGGGAGAACGCATCGGCATATGTTAGTTTATCTACTAGTCTGCTATACGAGTCATGCGTGGTCATACAGGTCAAACGCCTTAGAATAAGCGACCAGTTCTGGTAAACGACTCCAGTCATTACCTAATTTTAGGGTGCCACTTTCCAGTGTAGAGAGAGAGGTGCGAGAGAGAAAGAGAAATAGAGAAAGAGAGGGAGAGGGAGAGAGAGCAGATGGAATAGGGAATGTGGTATGGATAAAGGAAAAGTAACAATAACGAAACAGAATGATCACATTCATGAACGGAAAAGTCATTAGGAACCAGTTCAAGTTGAGATGCGTTGTGAAGCCCACACATCTCCCATCTGTATCTATACCTACATACATATAATATTCGTGCTTTAAATCTGCAAGGATGGCTGTGAGCGCCATGATGATGCCAGCACTTGGTCATACATGTATGCGCAGAGTGGGTCCCGTGCTTTGCTCGAGTATAAGCTGGTATTGTATACTACACGAGGTTCCTGCAATTCGTTACTTATTTACACGTGGAATAAACGACGACATCGTGTCAGAAGTGAGAATCAGGTCTACATCATTAATAATAAATCACCTTCACTGAAGGTGATGATCTTGGATCAGTTAACTGCCAAATTGATCAGAATGGACCAGAGATGAAGACGGTGATAACTCTAGCTATAGCGTATCATATCTAGCGTAGCAAAACATCTTTGGTGAGAGTTAGATATTTTAAGATTGTATCAATGTTCGAGTTGCTATCACATGAAAACAGTAGTCGCACATTGTTTGCATTTGAAAGACATGGCCAAAAGTTTGCATCACTAAGAGTAAGAGCAACCAAATCAGTAACAGTCTGTGCACCTGTTTAGACATAAGGTTTCAGACAGTAGAAAAGGTGCAGCTGTTTGTAAAAGCTGTTATACAATGTCTGCATTGTAACCACTTTAAAGAGGAAGTTACAGCCACGAGAAAGATGACAGTTTCTGCAGATTGAACTACGATGGACAGATTATTGCCTAGGGACAGAAAGCATGACATAAAGTCAATGAACAGCCTTCATCATCTTGATCTCTTCCTCAACGAATGATCTCTTCCGAACTTCAAACAGGAAGGGGAAACTAGGGGGGTCCGGGGGGCGTTTTTTTTACCGTACCATTAATTAATGCGTAAAATCGCCACCACACCATAGACGGTATTTGGGGTTCTTGTATATATAAGATAGCCGAGTCGGTGTACAGTTAGTGTTGGGCTCGGTACAGGTTGACTGTTTGTACTTGTGTGTGGTCTGCAGTGTATGCCTGGTACGGTAAAAATACACTAGTCGGGTGTTCTGGTCGAACGGGAATTCTTGACGATCGTTTCCCGCTCTGTCAAACTTTTATTGTGGTGGAATTTAATCGGGGCAGAGGTAATTTAAACGGGGCGCAACGATTGAAACAGGGGGGAGTTTTCCCAAACGGGGCGCCCCGTTTGCAACGTAGGGAGAACCCTGCAAGGGTATAGGCCACAAGGAGATCTGGCAGTGGGTATCGGATAGTCCGTGGCGCTTTAGCTGTACCTCAGGTTATTCTCAGTGTGTGGTTTGCATGATGTTCCCAGCCGATTCACAGCAGCAGAAGATGACAGATTTACCCCAATGATTGTTTGGAGCCAGCATATAGTGGTGTTGACTATTTCGGTTATTTTTGTGAAAGGCTGGAACCAGCTAAAGATGTAAGGATTACTCTTTACCTGTATGACATCTACAGTATAACTCATTAGAGTGATTTTTTCATCAGTGCTCTCAGACAGGTTCTAAAGAGATGTCAAGCTGTTCATCAAAGCAAGAGCATCAATTAAATCGTTAAGTTTATCTGCTTGCGGAAGCCAAATCAAACCAGGGTGAACTTAATTGAGGAACCTTCAATGAGTTAACCTGAGGTTTAGTTAGACAAAATTACTGTCAGCATTTTTGAAGCTAAGATTGCTGTATAAATACCACAACTATTTAGCATAAATGTTGTACTTTGGGGGGGGCTCAGTTGAGCTCAGCCCTTTGTTTAGTTTGTTTTATAAATTGCCTCCGAGAGATGGCGCCACCTTCTTTAAATTTACGCCCTGGCCACGTCTGTACAACCTTAGCTCTAGTACGATAGCCCTTCGCTCCGCCGCAGGGCTATAGGGAGAAGGACGGGAAGCGGCAGAGCGAAGGGCTATAGTACTAGAGCTTGCGCAACCTTAGCTTGCCATACGCGATGCAGCCCCCAGCTACAACCCATATTTACTATATGTTCCAGGGGTTTGTTTTATAATAGATTTTCACCTTACACTTCGTTATTTCAGTTCTCTACCTCAGGCAATTGTATACATGTATGTACACTGTGATTATCGAAGATATAATGAGAATTACATGGATATTTCAACACAATAAACACTTTTTCATTATTATTATTATAAAATAAATAAAAGATTTAATGAATAAGATATATTTTTCAGTCTATTTCACAAGCTCCTGTAGGCTATACTTTTCCACCAGGACCTCCACTGTGGACCGGTAAGACCTGTTGAAATAACATAAAGACTGCATGTACAAACCTCGTTGCCACACCATGTGTGCCCTATTCAAACTGCATGCATCCACTTGTAACAGTGTACATGCAAGAACTGGTAAGGTAATTATATTCCAGAGCTCTAATTAAGCATCAAGACTATTAAATAGAAAATGAAATGGCAAAGATGTATGCTACGATTGGGAATAACTCCAAAACCCACCGATCCGTTCCGTTCCTGATGATTTTGAAGAAGCCTTCATGTGAAAGATCGATAACTGTTGAGCCTTGTCTTGAATCCTCTCCCACACTGATTGGTCCACCATCAATTATCAGATCAAGTTTTGGCCACAAGCATTGGAATTCCTGCGAAACACAACCCGATTAACGTAATTAACTTATAGTGATGTATGTTTGCTTTTTTGTCATAATCACAGCACAGTACTACAATACAGGAAGCATAGGTAGTAAGTCTGATTTCACTGGAAACAATAGCTTTTTACATATTCCAAATCTAATTGCACATTATTGGTTTTACTTAGACAACACGTCCATGGTGTAATAACCAACTCTTGTATCTGCATCGCCATATCACAACTAAGAAACCTTCTACACATAATAAATTATAGGTTTAATACATGCTTGAAGTTTAATCAGTGAAATATAGGTAATCATCCATAAATAGTTCAATAGACGAGAACTGACAACAGTCGGAGCTGTTCCGAGGAAATGTTAAGTTCTTGTGGTAAAACGTAACAATAATATCTCCAAACGTTGGCTAATTTTGGCATTTTAGGCCTGTGTATTTCTGCCACTTCTAACTCCCTACAATCACACAAATAAGCTAGATCAAACTAAAACAGCGACACTCACACTTGGTAAAAAGCAACAAAATCCCTAGCTTGCTCATAAAAAAAAGCTATAAAAATAGTCTGCTTTAGGAGCCACGTGACTGTATTTTGTGTGTGTACAGCACACACACAAAATGTACCAGCCAAGTTTACGCGAATTTTTGTTTCTTCTGAGCCCTGTTGTTCATCTGCTGTGGTCAGCAACATTACCTCGAATTCTACCTTTCTCTCCCCATGTGACCCTGCAGGATTGTTCTCGACTGTACTTTGCTCACAGGTCTTTCTGAATCAAGCTTGTACTGCTCTTACCCCTATGTGTTACACTCCAGTACGATGATCCAAATGATCAAGAAATTCTTCACAAAAGATTAGGGACATGATTACCACTACCAAACATTATCTCTGATATCCCAGGATATGATAATTAGGGAATGGGCTAGCAACTTGGGCCACTAATACACCAGTATGTGCATATGAGCTTGACTGGTGACTGTATTCAAGTAACATGCCTTAAGTATCAGCAATCAAATGCAGCACTGCTGTAGAATGACCTAGTAATAGACTTCACTACAGTTGTCACCTCACGCTGTTAAAATAATAACTATATAATCATATTATATTAGTTCCTGGCCCTTTTGTAGCTGCCACTGGCCAGACTGGCACTGGCACACACGTCAGAATATCTTGTTTGATTTTTAAAACGGCAGACACGATGGCATACGTGGTCAGGATGAGGGACAGAGTTGCCTTCTCTATCTTTGACATTAAACTATGACGAAACATTTGGACCTCTTTTATGACTTTTTAGGGCATGGAGTAATTACCACGCATGCTTTCCCATTATGGCAATTTTTTCCCCACGTTTTTCTGTCAGTGGAAAACCTAGAGTGCACGTGCACATGCACACGCAGACGTGTGTATTGTGAATAGAAAAATCTGATAAGCGTTCTTGCTTTTAGAGAAATGTACCTCTACAGAATTGCTACTGGCCTCGTTGCTCAAGTTGGCACTTGTCAGTGCTAGAGGTTCACCACATTCTTGTGCTAGCTGCCTAGCAAACATGTCGTCTGGTACACGCACGCCCACTAGTGCTGATTTCGGATTCAGCTGTGGGTTCAGTAGTGGTGTGCGTTCAAGCACTATAGTCACTGGTCCTGGCAGAAGATCATCCAACAGCTTGCGCGATACTGTAATTTTTGCCCACCTATAAAGTACAACAAAATATACAATTACACTAACTGTAAACTACTTACAATGTTTATATATACTAGCTGAAACCCGCGCTACGCGCGGGCTTAATGACTGTGATGTTTGCACTCTGTGCGGACGACGTAATATTACGTATATTACGTGCTTGTGATCGGACCGCTTGTGACAGATCGGTGTCCACGGCACCCGTACACTGTACAGCATTGCAGAGTTCCAAAAAAAAATCGGCACTGATGAAATTCAACTTGCACATCTCATATGGGAAACTATGGCCAAATAGCTACTGAATATATAACTTCATTATTACATGGTTATTTCTACTTACATTATGAGGCTTACACAAATCTCAGACACACAGACACAGAACAACACGAAATTGAAACCTGTTGAAACAAAACGAAATACCAACAGAACGAAAACAAAACAGCGCCCCCTATTTTCAGGCAAATGTTTACCTTTTTTGTGGTTTTTTTGTCTTTTTCGTGTGAGTTCTGTGTTCTGAAATCAACCCTCAGCTTCATGCGTCCTTCTTGCTCCGATGCTCATAATCAACTCAATGGCGCGTCTCCTATCAGTCCGCTCTTGTGTGAATGTGTTGGCATGCAGCTCGCGACTGATGCAGAGGCAGTAGTTTGTGCGCTGAAGTTTTCCGGTGACAGCTACATTTAGCTTCTTGCCTATGCCACCCATTGCTGACACGGTCAGCAGATCACATATCAGAAGCGGTGCGTCCCTTCAGTTGTGCCATATCAATGCAAGGACAAGGGATCCCATTTTCCTAGGGTTCTGACGATGGAAAACATCTGGGGGAACCCTAACTGTTCGCAGCTTTCCAAAGGTGGGCACGACGCACATGGTGGTTAGAGATTGTCTGTTGTTGGCGGCAGTGACATGACAGCCGCGTGGTTTCCCACGTTTTACGGGTGTATAGATTAGTACGCGAGCATGAGTCAGGAGGTGCTGGCAGTTTTGTCCATTACAATGCTGCAAGAAGTTGCTGCCCACACCGCATCAGGTCCGCTCAGTGACCCTCTCTTATCAACACGTTCAACACCATGCTATCCTTCTTCTGGGCCGATGGGCGGCTTCCTGGGTATGAATGACTTCTTTAAAACTTGGCCGCTAGAACACATGTGGGAGCAGAGTGCATGGGTGCTCTGTTTTTCACCAGTTGTTCGTGCAATAGAGCCATCGATCACTTGCTTAGGAGTCGAGGGTGAAGCTGACAGCTTTATCAAAGACGCGGGTATTATCGTGTTGATCTGATTGGCGCAGCCAATCCCTCATTAGGGATCAATGGATGAGATTGCTGGAATTCGTGTGCCATGGACGTGTGTGTGCTTGTGGCCATTGGGGGTGGTAGAATGTGTAGGTCGAGCTGTCCATATCCAAATATGCATCAGATATGACCCCCCCTTTTTTTCATGCCCCATAGCTGATGGGAGCCGCCCACACTGTTTGGTGCGCTCAATGTTTTTTTTTTCCCTTGAAGCTTTTACGGAACGCAGATGATGATTATAGTGTGCATTGCGCAATTCTTTTATTCAAATTTGAGTTTCGTGATGTGTTGGACTCTTGAAGCCTTAACCAAGTGGTCGGGCGCGTCGTCCATCTTGTGGCAGCCACGTGATGTACTATTGGGACGACTGCGGCAGGCTGGGGACTGTATAGTTACCTCATTATTTGACACAAGTGCTATAGAGACGCCAGTAGGTATGGCTGGTCTGGTAAACGATGTTAGTTGGGTAAAGTTACCAAGATCGTAGAAGAGTTTTGGTCGATTTCGTTAACTTCCGTGCCTCTTTCTGCACTGGGGGATGACCATGATGCGTTACTCTGTGATCAGATAGGCTATTTGTGACGCGTAATAAATTGGCTAAACGATATCCCGTGGTTTCATCTTTGTCGTTGATGATAAACGTATCCGTTGTACGCTTGGAACAATGTCTGTATGGTGGCTATTTTGGTTTACGGAATTCTGCGAATTTCGTCAATTTTGACAAGTTTTCCTGACTTTGACTTAATAGGTTAAACGTGACCTTTAAACTGCGAAAATACATCGAAATGGATTCTTTGAGTCAATCATCACCGTGTAGAAAAGTGAATCTATAACATGATTCTATGTCCATTAGTTAAAAGTTGTATTTTGACCCATATATGTAACCTTGACCCATTATGGTCAGCATTATTTTAATTTGACAACAATGATAATAATATTACTATATAACAATCAATCGGGGGAATCTACCCTTCACGCAACACATAATTTTCAGTTCAGTTAAGATATGATAGTGAAATTGGGTCCCGCAATTTGCAGCGAGTGGCTTGACTTGACTTTATAGGTTGATCTGACCTCTTAATCGCAGAAAGTAACATCAGAAATGGTTCACTGCGTCAACCTATATTAGAAAAGAGCTATCAATGATTCTAGGCCTATTAGTTT
>NW_014577114.1:332214-336716 GCF_000485595.1 Priapulus caudatus | reverse complement strand
AAAAAGTTGTATTTGGCCATGTTAATTATGCAAATTAGCTAATTGAAAATGTTCCCCAAAGTTGGCGTTGTGCCAACAAAGCTAAAAATCTTCCAGACATGGATATGAATACATATCAATAAAAAAACCTTGAACTATTAAAAATTTCTTGGTTCACTATTGAAAGGATACGGCCCGCAACTAGACTATGTGTGGCGCGAACTGACGTCGTGTGTGAAGCCACAGGCACTTGGAGCGTTTCAATAAAATATAATGCTAAATATATACGAAATCTATTTACTGCCTGTTATATATCTCGGGTTCTTGAGGCATTCGAATAAAGATTCCAACGACTGTCTTACTTGTTACATAATATATTGTTGATATAAACTTGATTAACACAGACGCAGTTACAACAGCATGTATAGTTTAGAGTCCCGCCATAAGTCTCTATGCTCGACTAGTGGCGCCACATCTTGGACGTACAAAGAATAAACATTACTTTAAAATTTTGCAATTATCTTACATCTCCCTCCCTTACAAGATCGTATTAGAATGCATAACTATAAACGAGCAACATTGAACAGTATGTTACTAAACGAACAACAGTATACTCTATTGAATTACAACCGTTAGGCCAACCAAAAAATTACCTTTGGTTTGGGTCACCCGCCCGCACTTCACATTTCGGAGTAAAAAATGTGCGACTGCGGTCACTTTTAGAGGGTTTCAAGAAAAAATAAAATAATAAAGTTCAAAGATACCGCCTGCCGATCATACATATTAAAATATCCGACTCTTGCCATTTTATTTACCTAAAGAGATTTCCAAAATATTTTTCCTACAACGTGAAACAGTCGTATAGAGCCTGGGCCGGCTACTTCATAAACAGAGCCTGAAGGTCGTATGGCGCGGCGCCTGGCTTTGATGTACGCGATCGATCGCGTACTATATAGTACACACTTCGGTTACTCGCTCATTCAAATTATATTCCTATATTCCTATATTTAACGTGTGAAAAAATATATTATATTCCTGCCTACCAATGTTTTTGCAGAAAAAAAAAATGTTATACCTACCTACCTACCCTAATTTTCACAATCCATGTGACCCGAACCAAAGGTATTTTTTTGTTTGGCCTTATGGGAGGTCTTACACATAGTCACTAAATCGTACAGGTGGTTTCCTGTTACGTCCAGACCTTCGAACTGGTTCAGGAGTGGACAGTCTTCAGACGTGACATTCATTATATTGTCACTGTTGTCATTCATGACAATAGGATTGTCATCTGCACAGTCAGTCAGGGTTTCGAGTGTTGATGGTACTTCAACGGGCGACTGGATGGGTGGCAGTGCAGTTATTGCCTTCTCGTAGATCTCCGGCTCTGTAGCTTCATGAGTATTCGTCTTTGGAGTGATTGGTGACCATTTCGACGTTCCTGCAGTTGGTATCATGGTTGGCGGGAATCTACGTCTCAGCATAATTCGATTTCTCACAGTCAGTAGGCCTGATGGAAGACGGATAACATACTTTTGATTCTTGAGGTTACGCTCTTGCACCACACCGTATTTATATACCCCATCTTCTGTTACACCTGTTCTGTACTAAGACAGGATCACCTACACTGAGGACAGGTAGGGGTTTACCAGAGCAGTATTTCTCAGCTTTCTGGCATTCACTGGATACCAACTTATCATAGTCGGCTAGTTGTTTATGCCAGTCTTTGCTCAGGGCACTCTTGTGTGCTGGAATTACTTCATTCACCAGGTGTCCATATGGGTGTACCGCAGGGGCTATCCCTGTACTCTTGTGGGGTGTATTCCTGATGGATAGCAGACCACGAGTCCACTTTTCAAAATCCACCTTACCATTCGTCACACAATTGCTTAGTAGGTGCTTTGCCTGTTTTACCGCATTTTCTGCGAACGCATTACTCTGCGGGTAATACGGGAATGAGGATATCCATCTCGCTCCCCACCTCACTCAGAAGTCCTGGAACACACTTGAGGTGAATGGTGGTCCATTATCAGTGTATAGCACTTCAGGCACTGCTGTGTCAGCGAATATCAGTCTTAGCTCGTGGATCATGGAATTAGCATCTGTTGAGCGCATCTCACGAACTATGAACCAGCCAGATAGCCAGTCGGTGACTATTAGAAATGTGCGACCATCAAAATCAGCAAAGTCAGCGCTTATGAATTGGAACGCTCGCTTTGGGATTGGTAGGTGCATCATCGGTTCCTTTGGCTGGCTAGGTAGGTCCTTCTCACACTGGTTACAAGACTGACAGAACTGTTCTAACGTCGCATCAATGTGGGGCCAATATACTATGAGCCTTAATTGCTCTAGCCTTTGTAGCTTCTATACCTCTATGACCAGCATGAAGGTCCTTTTTCGTCGGGTACCTAGAAAATGCATCAGCCATCAAGTTGGTTTTTTTCTTTGATGTATTTGACTTCCATATCAAATTCATGTGCTTGCATTAGGCAATGTCAAAGCCTCGGCTTGGTGACTTCGTCTAGTCGTCGATTGTTTGTCATCAATACAATGGATTGGTGATCCGTGTACACTTTGAACCTAGGTACCCCAACAAAGAACTTAGACGCCTTTCGTAATGCCCACGAGTGCTTTCATCTCGGATTCGATTGGCATGTACGTCTTCTCAAGTTCAGTTAGTGTACGGCTGCCCACCATGATTGGTTTCCATTCCTGGTTTCGTTGCTTCTGTTTCAGGACAAACCCAAAACCGGACTTGCACGCTGCATCAGTGTATAACTCGACGGGCTGACCAGGCAAGTATAGTATGCGATCGAGCCTACCCGGTTGTACTAGCATTTCTTTGCGGAATGCCTGTTTTTCATCCTCTGACATCTCAAACCTTTTGGCAGATTTTCTGAGTGGGTGTCGCAGGGGGGCCAGTTTGCCTGTCAATTCTGGATCGTATGGCCACATTTGGTTGGCTAAACCATGAAAGGATCGCATGTCTGTTATGCTTCTAGGCTCAGGAAATTCTCTGAGTGACTCTATCAGCGAAGGGCTGATGGTAAATCCATCATATATATAATATACGATAAGTACACATAATTTTATTTTTCACCAAATTATCAAAATTTAGGACGGTAGTTAATAATAATATGCAACATCATGAATTTTGCACCAAGATATAAAATGATTGAATAATCAACTACCATCATAAACTTCTATACATTGGTTGTGAATTAAAGTTCATGAATTTCATCTATCACAGATATCGCATGTACATATAAACATTTTATTTAAAGGGTTTCCACACAGAATTTATAAACCATCTAAAGAGAACTCATACAATCAGCATGACTAACAAATAATAATAATATACAAGCGATTTAATGTCAGTCCAGAAAAGTAACTGCAAAACTGAGTAGAATGACAACATTGTTAAAGTAAAAAAACAACTTGAACATCACACCCAGATGTGTTTCTGCTCAAAAGCTGACCAGCTCATTATATATTCAACATAATCTATAAAACAATAAAGGAATCCTGCATAAAATCAATTTTGTTTTGGCCTTACTTTGATATATCTGCGACTTGGCCAACGCAAATCGCAACTGGCTTGACGAAGTCACGTCCTTTCACGTTATAAAGCTTGTTCACAGCTCTAGTGTCTTGTGCTAGTGTAGCAATGCCATAGACGGTGTCTGTAGGAAATGCGACCACACCACCTCTCCTCAGAATATTAACTGCCAACAGCAATTCACCTACGAAATCTGGAAAACACGAACACGTAAAGAGGTGACTACATCTGTAAACCTGTTTAGATCAGGTGTCACACATAAAATTACGTAATCATCTGTCCAACTCCAGCTCCCTCTCTCTTCTCCTCGATCTTGCCTCCCCCTCCCTTTCTGCTATGTCTGTCCTTTGCTGTCTCTTTTTGTCTCTACGCAGATGTCGTAATACGAATATCACGTAATGTCCAAACGTGTAATCAACAGCGGGTGTTACAGATAGCCAGTGTGTGCCGCGCTTGCCGCTAACTAGTGCGTACGCTGTATGTGCATTATGACCAGCAGCAGTGTCGATTGATGTACGAACCCGATTGTTTCATGTCTGCTGTTAGTCCAGTTGCAGAATAGCGAACCAAGAAATTTTTAATAGTTCAAGGTTTTTTTATTGATATGTATTCATATCCATGTCTGGAAGATTTTTAGCTTTGTTGGCACAACGCCAACTTTGGGGAACATTTTTAATTAGCTAATTTGCATAATTAACATGGCCAAATACAACTTTTTAACTAATAGGCTTAGAATCATGTGTGATAGCTCTTTTCTATATAGGGTTGACCCAGTGAATCCATTTCTGATGTTACTTTCGCGATTAAAGGTCAGGATCAACCTATAAAGTCAAGGTCAAGGTCACTTTGGCTTAAAATTACCCTAATTTCACTTACAACGGTAACTGACTGAAAATTATGTGTTGCTGTGAAGGTATATTGAGTCCCCGTATTGATTGTTGATGATAGTAATGATTATTATCATTGT
>NW_014577114.1:321009-326267 GCF_000485595.1 Priapulus caudatus | reverse complement strand
TAGGGATGAGGGGATGGTGGGGGGGTGATGGGGGATGAGGGGTAGTGCTCTGAAATACTGTTTATTCCAAACGGCGCCCTCTCATACCTAAAACGTCCAAAGGGCGTTATGAACGTAGTCAAGTCCTTCAATTCCTCTGCAATTTCAAGTTGGTGGTACCCTTTCTGGGCATCAAATTTCGTGAACAAAAATGCTTCGTTGGCTTGAATGTTCTGAACTGTCTCCAGGACAGATGGGGACTCGTAGACCTCGCACTTTGAGAACTTATTCAGTGGCTTGAAGTTTACACATAGGCGGATGCTGTCCGAGTTCTTCTTTTGCTCCACCACTATAGGAAGCACCCAGTCTGTTGCTTTTGTCTGAAGTGTTATGATTCCAGCCTTCTGGAGGTGTTCTAGTTCTTTCTCTAATTTAGGCATTAGTGGATATGACACACCATAGGATCTGGTGGCTTTGAACGGAACCGCATTTTCTTCCAGAACAATCTTGAATTTTTCCCCCTTTAGAGGGTTTTCTAAGGGACCAAAGACATCAGCAAACTCATCTATCAAGTCCTGTCGAGTTACCTGGCTTGCTGGTTTCTGGGCCTGGCATGTCTCTAACCTAGTCTTCAGGAGATGCTTCGGCTTTACCGGTATCGGTGGTTTGTTAGACTTACTGACTGTCACTATGGATATCATAGCCTGTTCAGGCACCTGGACATTGTCATGTTTCCGAGTTGTCTCAGTAGGTGGGTCTAGATTGAGCCTGACTATGTTTAGCTCGATTAGGGCATCCTTAGATAAGATTGTGCCACTAAGTCCCGGGAAGACAACAATACGTTGGGTGATAACGTTGCACCCAAAGGCAATGTCGGCTTGGAAATATCCACTTGGCTTCATTCGTACAGTCGTACTCCACTAGCATTTACCGTAGCTTGCATGTCTGCAGTTGGTGGACATAGGTTGTGAAGGTCTTCTTTCACCGACACAAGTTCGTTTTCTGCAATGAAACACCAATCCGATCCTGTGTCAATGAGAGCCTTCACTTGGCTGTGGCCATTTTGTCCATGAATGGTGACTTTAACTAAGTCAACATTAGTGCTAATGGAGCAAATGATGCTTCCCATTAACGTCTTTTTTGGCTTGTCATGGTACGCTGCTGGTTTCTTGCCAGAGTTTCTGCACACTTTTGCAAAATGGTTCAATTTACCACATGATTTGCATTTCTCCCCTTTTGCTGGGCAAGTGGCTCTGTCTCGGTGTTTCGGGTAACCACACTGGTACATCTCGGTTTCTTTCTCTCTATCATTCCGAGAGCAGTCTCTGGACTGTGCAGCTCTTCTGCTTCTGAACCGCCTCGGTTTATTTGGGTTCCTTTCCATTTCTCTGTGGATTCGGGTAACCCTAGAACTAGCAGAATAAGTGAGCTGGGCCTCTGTCTCTGTGATATTTTCGTCTGCTTCCAGAATCTTTCGTGCCTTTTCTACAGAAAGGTCAGGATCTATCAGCATCTCTCGTCTTGCAGCTTCCTTTTCTGTGCAGAACATAAGTTTAGACATAATGTGGTTGTCAATGGCTGCTTGTGCACATTGATTACAGAACCCTTTATCAAAGTTACATTCTTTTACCTTTTCCACCACTTCACTATGGAATTTTGCAATAGACTGGTGATGCTTTTGATGTAAGTGATGAAATTGGTGTCGAGATGTCCACACAGATTTTGTTGTCTCGATTAGGCTTGAAGTAATAGCCACAACTTCTTTAATGTCTTGTTGCTTGGCTGCAGGGAGCTGCATGTAGTCGAAGAGCATCTACACGGTTGAATGTGGATGGTTTCATAGCGGACTCGATGGCAATTTGCTGAGTTTCCCAATCAAACTCTGTGAGTTCGGCTTCCTTGGCGAAAGCAAGAAAGGATCGTTGCCAGCTCCTAAGATCAATGCTAGAGAAAGAGTCCATATCTAACTTTTCTGGACATAGTGTTTTCAGTAATGACCAGTTTACCTTCTTAGCACGAGCATCTGGTAGGTTGCTCTGCTGCTGGACTGTCGCCTCGATTTGCTGTGACTGTTGGGTGATAATTGCAGCTAGCATCTGCAGTAGGTCGTTCTGCTGTGGCACTGAATGTGGCTGTTCGATCGCCAGTAGCACTACCAGCACTCATGTCCACCTGCATTCTTTCTTGTGCGACTTCTCGAGCTGCCATCGTGTGAACAATAGCAATGCACGTATACAGTACGTTTTGCCGCTTTTATTACACGTGGTACTGGTAAACACAGTTCCATCACCCGGTCTCCGTTCACTCAAACTTGCTGGTTCGAAGATTATATCAAATCTCCTCTGCCTTGCAGCGCCATGTTATATATCTTACACTTACACTACCAAAGTCTCAATGTTTCAGGTAGGAAAGCGTGCTGCCAAAATTCGGTCGACTCTCGCCTGATTTCATACGAATACAACACAAATATTCAACCATTCTACGTACTCCATCTTTGTTTCTATTTGAAGAACAATGTTCACTTGTTATAAATTAAAAAGCATACTGTCTGTGTTCGTAACCGAGCTGTGTCATGCAAAATCACACAAAGCCTGACGAAATTCTCGCGTTCGCTCCTGTTGTGCAGTTTATGTAATTGGCTGCAAGTACACGGCTATAGGCGACGCACTGCATTTTGGGAAACTACAACGCTGCTTTCCAACTCCCGTACGAGCCCCGTCAACGCCGCCAGTGGAGCGTTGCAAAAACGTTGCAGCGTTGAGGCGCAAAAATGAGGTCACGAAGAGCGCCGGTGGGTGTTTCCTGATTCCGACAGTCATTTACATAAACTAAGCAATGGGAGCGAACGCGAGAATTTCGTGTGACACAGCTTGGTTACGAACACGTACAGACAGTATATGTTTTTATAACAAGTGAACACTGTTCTTCAAAGATGGAGTAGAACTGTTGAATATTTGTGTTGTATCGTATAAAATCAAGCGAGCGTCGAGCGAATATTTCAGCAGCACGCTTTCCTACCTGCTATATATTTATGTACGTGTCAGTGTACAGCAGCTAGCGTGCGGTGTACTTGTGTGTTGCAGATAAGCATTTGACCGGAATTTACAGGTGACTATAGGCGAAATAGAGTAGAGAAACATTAAGACTTTGGAAGTAAATACATTTTTTTTATTTACCTTCTTTTTTTTTAGACGTTCCAAGTGCCTGTGTGTGGAGAATGTTTATGACTGCGGGCGCCTGGGAAGGGAGGAGGGGAGCCCTACCGGCCTACGTACAACTACAAGTACAAGTTGACAAAATGACGACTTACGCGTATGTTGTCATTTTCTTAAGTCGGCACAAATATGCTGGTCCCAAAAGTGTCGACTTATGCGAGTTTTACTGTACTAACGTTTCATGTTGCGTATAATTCATTAATTACACACGTAACTCCTTCTCGCTTTTTACTACGACAGTCTACGTGGAGAAAATAACGACCGTGTTCCTATGAGTACGACATGAAACAATCGTAGCTCTAGTAATATAGCCCGCGTATAGTTGCCGCAGGCCTATGTAGTAGGCCTTATGTAGGCCTATGTAGTAGGCCTTATGTAGGCCTATGCAGGCCTATGTAGTAGGCCTTATGTAGGCCTATGTAGGCCTATGCAGGCCTATGCAGGCCTATGTAGTAGGCCTTATGTAGGCCTTATGTAGGCCTATGTAGGCCTATGCAGGCCTATGTAGTAGGCCGTAGGCTGCGTTGCTTGCGCCAACTGTACGCGGGCCTATACTAGAGCTATCGTTTGCTAGCTCTAGTGCCAAATCCTATTTGACAACCCCAGGTTTAAAAACCCTAACCCTAACCCTAACCCTAACACTAACCAAACTCACGACATGGGTGTGTAAACACTACTTTGACCAATCTAACTATGCCCATCGTTTGAACTCACCACATGGACTCAATTTCATTAATTTCGTCATTACAACAAGTCTATACAACAATACACGTACTAAGAGCAGAGCACCTTTTTTTTAAAATTAAGATTTCAGTGCTCTGCTAAGAGTACAATATCAAAACAACATGTTTCGTTGCACGCACTTCTCGGGTTTAGCGTTCGCGACACGCGACCGATTGCGCACGCGCGCAAGCCGCGCCATCGGGTGATCGGGAATGATAGCTATATGGTCTTTGGTTTATTCCAACTAAACGTTTTTGTACCAAACCATTTTATTATTATTATTTTATATTCTCTTTTGATTTTATCGTCTACACATGTGTTAAATATTACCGGGAGCTGTCTGACCGTGCATTTTTCAGATTTATCTATACAAATTCGCTTCTTGTTTATAAATTACATTGTTAATTCCTATCACAAGCTTATATATATATACTAGCTATTACCCGTCCTCAAGACGGGTTTGAGAGGGGTCTGATTTGAGGATTGCGGTTTAACCATTTATCTCTCACTTTTAGTTGAGGATGTATTTACAGTAAACGAAAAATACTGATATTTAGACTCGAGTCATATATCAATATTTGTTTAAAAAAAGTTGTCTAATATATATAAAATCTGAAATTTTACCTTAAAATGACATGTAATTAAAAAAAAGGGAAATGAGGTGATTTCATAGTACAATTTGACTTATTTAGATATTATTTTTGAAAATATTATTCTGGTTAGAAGCATGAATAATAAGTGAAATTCTGAAAAAAAATGTATTGAGTAGTTTGGAAGATATATTTTCTTGAAAGTCAGTGGACGGCGGCGGGCACGGTTACACCTCCCGTTGTCAAATATTTGCACACACGCGCGCACACACACACATCAGCCAGCTGAAGGAGGAGAAGCACGTGGTTGTCAAGGAGGGGAAATGATGGAGAAGGTGGTACCTTGCAGAGGGGAACACGGAGGTGGTACGAGGAGGGTGAATCAAGAGGGGAGATAGATGAGAAGGTGGAAGAGCAGGAGGGAATAGAAAGGGGAAAGGCACGGAGGGAAAGTAGAAGAAATGGGTAGGATTGGAGGAGGGGAGGCAGTAGAAGAAAAGAGATGGTCGAGAAGACGGCCGAGGGAATAGGTAAATCAGGGTGAGGTGGTAGAGGAGGAGGAGTAGCAGGATAGTGAGGATGAGGAGGAGAAGGAGGATGCGGCGGTAAAGGAGGAAGGAGAGATTGGTGGATGAGGCACATATATGGGTAAGCTAGGCTGCAGGCATGGTAACAGGGAGACGTAAAGGAGGAGGGAGGGAGAATGAATGATGACGATCGAGGAGAAAGAAGAGAGGAGAAGGTGGAGGCA
>NW_014577114.1:314449-320984 GCF_000485595.1 Priapulus caudatus | reverse complement strand
CACACACGCGCCGCCGCACTGCACAACACCGCATTCACCACACATACGGGGCATGGCCATGCCACAAGTCACACCGCGCACCACGAACACACATACCACATTTACGACACAGACGGCGTGCAGCACATATATACGCACACGCACGCTGCACGCACACGCACACGCACACAGCACACGCACACGACAACGACACCGCGCCGCGGCACACACCACACACACACACACACAACACACACACACACACACACACCACACACAACACACACACCATTTACAATACACATACACACACATACAACTGCAGCGTCTCTCGTTGGGGTTCTTCGCCTCACAGCTGAGGCGCGGCAGTGCATTGGCTGTTGTAATAAAATCACAATACACCGCAGCCGCAATGGCTTTGGTGTCGTTGCGGTGGCGCGTTGCCGGTGGGCGTGCGTGGTGGCCGTGACGTGCGTTTAGTGTGCTGTTAGTGAAGGCCCCACCTAATTAAAATGCTTATTTCATTATACCTTTACCATCTACCATTTCAGTATAGCGTATATTAATCATAAAACCCGCCTGAGAAAACACATTAATATTTTAACACAATTTCGCAAAATGTTATGGCATGTATAGTGTGTATGTGTGTGCTCTTTAGACAATCGAAACGGTGTCTAACAAAATGTGAGAGCATTTGGATGCCGGGTACAGCGGGGCCACGGTTACACCTCCCGTATGTCAAATGTTGGCCACACACGCGCGCACGCGCGCCACCACCCGCATTCACACACCATACAGGCCATGCGCACGCACACTCAGCACGCGCACCCATACCACATTTACACACACACGGGCGGCAGCACCTACACGCCACACCGCAACAGCGCACACATACACGCACACGCACACATACATAACATACATACCATACATACATCATACCCATAATACATACTACATACATCCCCCCCTACATACATACATCACATACACTACATACATACATACATACATACATACATACATTACATACATTACATACATACATACATCCATACATAATCATGCATACAATAACATACATACCATACATACATACAACCATACATCATACATACATACATACACACTTACACACACTACACACATACACACATCACACACACACACACACACACACACACACACACACACTGTCACACACCACACCACACACACACACACACACACACACACACACACCCACACACACACACCACACACACACACACACACACACCACACACACACACAACCACATACATACATACATACCCTACATACATGTACAACAACGCGCGCGCACACACCGTTATACACGTTGCCGGTAGCAGGTGAATTCACAATGCTGTGATTGGACTCGCGCACCGCGGATTTGGGCGATCTTAATTTGGTGCGGGTTTGCGCCATTGCAATGCCGAGTTTCTTACCTGAAAAAGTCACTTTATCATCGAAAAATCGGCGCTTCTAACGACATAGCGGAATGTATTCGGGACGTCCAGTAGGCGGCCCCAGCTCGATTCGCGCGAGCACACCGCCGAGCAGGTTCGGAGGAGATACGGAAACGGCACTTCGGCTCTTTCTACTATTATAGGAGTGACACTCTAACATTTGAATATAATATATCGTGGTCAGGAGAATCTGGAGATTCTAATTTTGCCTTATTAAGGCCATATGAGTAGAGAAGCAGAGTATAGGATGGGCGAGGGTGGATCGATGAGGTGGAAGAGCGGACGGGGGCAGAGGCGAAAGGTTAGGATGACGGAGGAGGAGGGAATAAGAAGAATGGCCAGTCACCGTACTCAGGGAGAGGCAGCAGGAGGAGTGTAAGAGGAGGAAAAAGAAGTGCAGCGTAGATGTAACATGGTAGGAGGGCAGGGGAAGAATTAAAGTGACGAGACGAGCTATTGGAGAAGGAGGTAGATGAGGAAGGAGGAGAGGGGTAGCTAGAGGGAGGAGGAGGAAGGCGGTACTATAGCTAGAGGGCGGAAGGAGTATGGGAGAGCGGTGAGATCATGCATACGTTGGTTTAAGGGCGAGATATAGAGGAGGAGGGATAGAGGCGGAGCAGGAGCATGCGCAGAGCGGCCCGAAAGAGGGGTAATCGTAGCTATAGTCGATTTTCAAATACTCTGGTGTAATCTCTTCCACCGTATGGTGCTGCCACCTAGGCCAGGTGTTTTAGAGAGTTGTGATCCGCCATGTTTGTCATCACAGTAATAAACGATAGTCTGTTCCTGAAATCCCTTTGTCAGTTGTACAACCATTGGTAAAGCATTCATAACTGGCGCGAGGATTAAGCTGAATGTCAGCTGCCAAACTCTGGCAGAAAAGGAGGTTAATACGACGCATTCTAGCTGTACAAACTCGCGACTTTATTCCGCAACATGTGGACCGCTCAATCGCCCACCAATCGTGTGTACATCTCGCTGACTACACACCGCAGGTCAACAACAGGCACAACTACTGTACGACCGGACTCGACAAGTAGGCCAGCACCCTCATCTACTACGCAAATAATGTCTCTCCCAACATTCCCGGCATTTCAAGTGCACCTAGATGGTAACATAGGGCCACGTTGGAAAAAATGGCTCGATCGGTTTGATCGCCTTCTCATCGCTATGGATATCAACGATCCAAACAGACGCCAAGCATTACTACTACACTATGCTGGACCGGAAGTTGATGAGATTTATGACACCCTCACTGTGGCAACCCTACTGACACTGAACTGTGTACTCTGTTTGCTAAGGATGCTCTTACCAAGTATTTCTCTCCACGCACCAACACTGCTTTCGAAATATACAATTTCAGACAGTGTGGACAGAAATCAAATGAAAGCATTGATTTTTACATCACTCGCCTACGACAGCTCGCAAAGACATGTGAATTCAGCAACGCAGAGGCTGAAATAAAGAATCAAATAATCCTGGCATGTTCTTCTCAGGGTCTTAGACGTCGAGCCTTACAACAAGATTATACCTTGACAACTGATTGCCGCGCACGTTCTATGGAGCTAAGTGAAGACAAGCCAACCCAAGTGGAAGCTCCAGTGCTACAAATACTGTCAATGCTGTCCAACCCAAGCCACGGCATGACACAGAGCCGCAATCACTCACGAGGAAGGCCACCCAATCGGTCCAACAGCAGGAACCAGGGACCTAACCAGCGACCGAGGTCAGCCACCCCTGCAAGAAGACGATCATGTTACTTCTGTGGAGGCCGACCTCGCACCGGAAGATGACAGTCAGTGCCCTGCGACCGGGAAAACATGCTCAGCTGTGGCAATCTGGACATTTTGCCGGAGCATGTCGATCATCGGGACGGCGCCAAGACTCTCGCTCCCAGGCCAACTATGTACAAGCTGCTCCAGACAATGGCTCCCAGTCAGCAAGCTCCCAGCCCAGTGCTGCACAGGCGAACAACTATGTCACGACGCCAAACTCCGACTACAGCGAAACAGAGTGGGACTACACCTTCTCGGTGTTCCCTAGCGATGACATAGACCACCACCCAGGGTGTCAGTTGCGCAAACCAGGCTGACACAACTACCGACGTGTCAGGTGACTTTAGGCACAAACCGTGCATCCGTTCCCGTAACTGTTGTCATCGACTCAGGGGCCTCAGTTAACATTCTAGACAGTGCTACATACAAGGCTCTCTGTTTGGCGAATCATCAGTTTGCTCAACTGGAAACCCCTCGCACAAGAGTGTTTCCCTATGGAGCGGATAGACCGTTGCCCATAAAAGGTCTATTACGAGCAAACACATGCTACAAGTCAGGAGGAGGAGGAGGAGGAGGAGGCGCGTAAAGCGAGAGGAGAGGAGGTAGACAAGAGGTGTACCTACAGGAGGGGATGGGGTAAAGGAGGAAGAGGAGGAGGAGGTAGACGTGGTAGAGGTAAAGTAAAAGGAAGATGAGGGAAGATAGTGGATAAAGCGGAGGAGGGAGAGGAGGACCAGAGAGAGGAAAAGCATGAGTAGGTGAGAGCTGAAGGAGGAGAAGCACGTGGTTGTCAAGGAGGGGAAAGGATGGAGAAGGTGGTACCTTGCAGAGGGTAAGCTAGCGGAGCAGGGGTAGCAGGAGGATTTGAGCAGGAGCTATATATAGCTAGGAGAAGAAGGAGCTAGGGGATAACATGAATATCTGAATCGATCGAGTGTGTGGAGGAGGCACATGCATGGTAGAGGGGGTACCGTACCTGTCCAAATTTTGTCGGTTGAATATAAATGAACAAAATCATAAAAACCGTGCTTTCTTCTTTTTTCCTTGCTAAAGTAATGGTAATAACGATAATATTATTTTTATTGACCATCCCACTGATCTATATCTAACACGAGGTGGCGCCACATTACACCCGTTAGCGTAGACTGGTACCCGGTCACCGTGCCCGGTCCCACCTCTCGGCTTAGTTACTCGATGGGTTAATCGATGGGATGTCGAGTAATCGAGGTGGGAGCGAGTACCAGTCTACCGATAGCGTAAAAACTAGTGAAGCGTTGTCTATCCTATATTGTTTGTCTATCCTATAACGCAAGGCTATAATAATGGAGGGCAACGAAATAAAGCAGCAGATGTTTGAAGAGCTGCACGAATCGATTAAGAAAGGTAGAATTGCGTATGCTGTCAAAACTCAGTTAGAAAATTACAATATCATTGAAAGACGGAGAATCGTGTCGTGGTAAGTGTAACATGGATTTGGCAACTTTTCGTCAGCAGAACACTGTTGTTATTAAATGTTACTGACTTACTCATTCTGCTGACATTCAATTTCACTGGCTGAGCAGTGCCAGTGGCCCTGAGTCAGTGAGTGGGCAAGATTAGTTTACTTTACTGATTTAGTGATTAGACATGTGCCAGCCAGCTTAGTAAACTGTACTAAACATTTGCTGGCCATAAGCGGCTGGCTTGTTGTTTAGTCGGACATGAGAGATGGTGGGGCTGTCTAGGAGTCGGACACAACCTAGCTCTAGTAGTAGTAGTACTAGTAGTAGTGAGTAGTACTATAGCCAGCGTACAGTTGCCACCAGTGGCAACCGTACGCGGGCTATAGTACTAGAGCTAGACACAACCGGGCTGGCTACCCATGCATCATTGTATGCTGACCCGAGAAATGTACCTACAATGGGAATTTTTATATACTACTACTACTACTAGTTCATACATAGTAGTACAGAATCAAGTTGGAAGAACACATTCAGGGTCATAAATAATAGGCAGTGGCTACGGGTACGCCAGGCGTATCTTAATGTCTCGAGGGGCCCCAGCTCGATTCGCGCGAGCACACGCGGCACGGTTTCGGAGGAGATACGGAAAACGACACTTCGGCTCTTTCTACTATTATATAGTAGATATATAACATTTGATATAATATATCGTGGTCAGGAGAAAATTGAGATTCTATTTTGCTTAATAAGGCATATGAGTAGTTGAGAAGGCAGAGTATAGGATGGGGAGGGGTGGATCGATGAGGTGGAAGAGGAGGAGCTAGGATGAGGAGGAGGAGGGGAATAAGAAGAATGGCAAGTACCGTACTCAGGTAGAGCAGCAGGAGGAGGTAAAAGGAGGAAAAAGAAGTGAGGTAGATGTAAATGGTAGGAGGGGCAGGGGAAGAATTAAATGGACGAGGACGAAGCTATGGAGAGGAGGTAGATGAGGAAGGAGGAGGAAGGGGTAGCTAGAGGGAGGAGGAGGAAGGGGTACTATAGCTAGAGAAGGGGGAAGAGTATGGGAGAGGGTGGAGAATCATGCAGGTACGTGGTAAGGGGAGATATAGAGGAGGAGGGATAGAGGAGGAGCAGGAGCATGCGCAGGAGCAAGAGGGGAACACGGAGGTGGTACGAGGAGGGTGAATGAAGAGGAGAGATAGATGAGAAGGTGGAAGAGCAGGAGGGGAGAGAAAGGGGAAAGGCACGGAGGGAAAGTAGAAGAAATGGGTAGGATTGGAGGAGGGGAGGCGGTAGAAGAAAAAAGATGGTCGAGAAAACGGCCGAGGGAATAGGTAAAGCAGGGTGAGGTGGTAGAGGAGGAGGAGTAGCAGGATAGTGAGGATGAGGAGGAGAAGGAGGATGCGGCGGTAAAGGAGGAAGGAGAGATTGGTGGATGAGGTACATATATGGGTAAGCTAGGCTGCAGGCATGGTAACAGGGAGACGTAGAGGAGGAGGGAGGAGAATGATGACGAGGAGAAAGAAGAGGAGGAGAAGGAGGAGGCGCGTAAAGCGAGGGGAGGGGAGGTAGACAAGAGGTGTACCTACAGGACCTACATGAGGGGATGGAGTAAAGGAGAAAGAGGAGGAGGAGGAGGTAGCGTGGTAGAGGTAAAGGAAAAGGAAGATGAGGGAAGATAGTGGATAAAGCGGAGGATCGAGGACCAGAGAGAGGAAAAGCATGAGTAGGTGAGAGCTGAAGGAGGAGAAGCACGTGGTTGTCAAGGAGGGGAAATGATGGAGAAGGTGGTACCTTGCAGAGGGGAACACGGAGGTGGTACGAGGAGGGTGAATCAAGAGGGGAGATA
>NW_014577114.1:283151-312063 GCF_000485595.1 Priapulus caudatus | reverse complement strand
AGCAAGAACCCTAACCCTAACCCTAAACCTAACCCTAACCATAACCCTAAACCTAACCCTAACCCTAATCCTAACCCTAACCCTAACCCTAACGCAAAAAAGGGGCTTGAACGACCGACGGCTGGCGTACCTCCAGCCACTGCGTAAATAATAACACACCATACATGTCCAACAATGTTATAACACGGAATACTAAGTACCGGTACTGTATGTAATGTACGAAATACACATGACATATGATTATCAACAAACATTGTAACTTTACAACTTGCAGCTTACTTAAAACTCACACTTGCATGTTGGCCAGGCTGGATATTAGTAGCTATATCCCACTGGCAGCTGACTGACATACAGTTTGCATTGACGGTGGCTGGGGATTACTAACTATAAGAGATAACGACGTTTATTGGCATTGCCATAGGCTCTCAGGTCTAGGCAAGATACATCATTGGACAGTACGGTATGTAATGCTATGCACATATATATACAGTTTTACAACTAGAATGCGTTGGGTGCACGAGACACATGGAGTTCAGCACATTGACATATAGACACATGACAATAGGCATGTGTTTGATGAATCTAGCCTGCCTACCTAGACTTGTTCTCTAGTAGGAGTTACACGATGTTTGGGCAGTAGAATTCTCTGTGACACATTCTAGTTTTTATTCCAAGTACCATTCATAGTTACCTTTTGTTACTACCTATATCTATATATGTTTCATCTTTCCAATAAGCCAAACATCGAATATGTGAACCATACTGTATATGGAAACTAAAAATTTGACGTGAGACCAGGGGCGTAGCTACGGGGGGGCCTTGTTCCCCCCCCCACAAATTTTCTGTGCCCCCACCAGGTGCCCCCCCACTAAAAATTCATGCTTGATGGAAAAAAAATTGAATTAAAAACAATGCCGTTAGAACAGTATAATACAAAGAAAAGTGATATATTGTGCCCCCCCCCCAAATATAAGGCCCCCCAGTGCCCCCCCCCCCCCCGCTGAAAAAATCCTAGCTACGCCACTGCGTGAGACGCAACAAGACAACAGCCATTTATGAAAGAAAGATTGCTTATTTAGTGACATGTCAGTTTGTGAGAAAGTGCTACTTGAAAAAAAAATTAAGTCAGTTTTCGTGGGGGCAGAGGAGTGAGGGTAAAAGTTACATACTGTCATATTTGACATTAGCAGTAGGGTAGCTAAGTGATTTTGTGCTATATACATACAAATTTTGTAAAAATCAAGTTGCCGAAACGTAGGTGATACAGTATTTATCTTAACGCAATTTGTCGCCACTGATTAGCTGATCAGTACTGAATTCGAACACTGATATTTTATGTGATTGAGCACGGGCAAATGGGCTAAGCTTTTGCGAGAGTAAAGGCTCGCTCAGGTCGGCCTACGATTTGACTATCGGCGACTACTTTAGCGCCGATTAGCAGCGTAGCAACACTCATGTCGACTTGAAGTGACTACGCTGCACATCGCCGATTACATCGTAGCGTTCCCGCATGAAACGTTTTTTTATGTGATATACGGAAAACTTAATATATATTTGAGAAAGGGTTTGTGCAATAATCCCTCCTTGTAAACTGCTGACGAGTGCTGTGTAGGCTGCCATTTTATTAATCACGTGACTTTTGATAATCATGTGACTCGACACGCTGCTGTGATTGGCTGCCACTCACGATTTGTCGCCGACAGCCGCATAGAAATAGAACCGTTTCTATTCCTGCGATCGCAGTCGGCGACCGTATTTTCGATCGTAAGAGAACTATGAATGTCGAGTTTGGTCGCCGATGATTTTATCGACGATCTGGCCGGTTTTTGACGTACGATATTCAAATCTTGTCGGCGACTAGGTCGTAAGGCCGACATAAGCGGGCCTTAATAGGCGCAAGAACAGAATACAGTGCTACTATGAACTCTCCAGCACTAGTTGTGGTTGTTTCCTTAGACTGTATATGTAGGTGATTATTCATGCTTGTGTAATTTATAGCTTGAAGGATGGCTGCTCACCTTTATTCTTGGCCAGCCAGCTTGGTGATTGCAAATCAGCAGACTACCTCCTAGATGTATGCCATGCAGACATTGAGCAGAGGGGAGAGTATGAGGTAACAATTGCACAATTTACAATTATAAGTTATAACTACATGTATGTCCAACTATATATATAGTAAGTTGCATAACTTTTAATAAAACATGTTGTATATTGTGTGCAGACATCCTTTTGGCATCAATATTTTTACCGCAGAAACGTACATCATATTAAAGGGATCCTTTACTCTAGGTTCTAGGGTTATTTTCAGTTAATTTCGGTTAAAATTACGCTACATATAAAGTTTCATGGTTCAATCACCATTAGAACTTTTTTAAAAAAATGTTTTATAACTAACGACTACAGTTTGATTACAACGACGGTGGCGCCGCTCAAAGCGCACGATCTGAAAAGTTGCGCAAAATGACTTTTCAGCCAAGGCCTATAGACCGAGGGTGTTTCTTATTTATTAATTTAAAAGCAAAAGGATTGTAATATCTTATAAACGACATATAGTTTCAGTTATATTATGGATACATTTTTCCTAAAATGAAAATCGTTCGGTTAAATAGCATTTAGGTATAAATATAATTGCACCTTTGTGATTAGCCCTCGGTCTGTAACGTGCAAAATAGATTGGGAAATGCGCACCTTTTTCAGGGTGGCAGCACGGTCGCGGGTGTCAATGACGCCGTTCAAATTTTGTAGCGTTGATGTATAATTAATTATAACAATTAAATTAGGTATTTGGTAACAAGTACGTGTGGGTATAGACGATTTGTTATACAGTAAGTACAGTTGTATGCCGTAAAATTCTAGAGTCTAGTATCCCTTTAACATAGCTTAAACCTATTCAACCTTCATTAAATTTAAAAAAAACTGAAGTTTTGTAGTCATAATTGAACATGGAGCTGTTTCTAAGCATGTACTAAGATGTATCTGATATGCTCCTAATTATTAAGCGTTTGATGCCGCAGTGTGTGGTTCTGTTGTCAGCATTTCATTTGATTATGTATCTATCAATACAGGCTGCAGAAGAAAGGTCTCATCATTTTGTGACACCTCTCTGGTGTGCTGCTGTAGCAGGCCATTTTGCCATTGTGCGAACACTTGTCCTTCATGGCGCTGACATAAATAGGTATGATTCTTAGTCAACAGAAATGTGTTATATTGTAAATAAAATATCACTATAATTGCAATTATTTGCGTAATTACGTTATTTTCATCTTGGTTTTAAAATTACGAGGGGGTCCAGGAGCTCGTAATCTTAAGAGAAAATTTGCTAGGATTTTTTTATTCTCGTAACTATGATGTTTCTGTCAACAGTCTACAAATCAAATTAATGCTAACCGTAATTTTGTTTCTGACAAGTGTCCCCTTGGTGTGTGTAACTGTGTAGCAGTATGCCCACAATATTAAGTTTTTTAATCTATAATAAAATGGATGGGATCAACCACAATTATGAGAAGTGCTTGTATGTGAAAACGAGTTCATTGCATGTGGAAATATCGGTTACGTCTGTTAATTTGTAGCACTTCAGATACTGGATCCACGCCAGTTCGGTCAGCATGTTTCATGACAAATATTGAAATTGTGAGATACCTGACTGATTTGGGTGCACAGTTATGGAAGCCCAACTACAATGGTGGTACATGTCTCATCAACTCTGTGCAGTCTGTCCCACTCTGTAAGATCCTTATAGGCCATGGAGTAAAGGTAGGAACATAACTATGCAATTTGACAGGTCATTTGTTAATATAATACCAAAACCTATAATACGTAGTAGGTAGTTCAGTGGTAAAAAAAAGGAGCGATTATAATTTAATTCTGCCCATATTTACGTCTGCCCATGTATATGATCAGTAGGGGTGTAACGATACATTTTGTTTCGGTGCGGTTTGGTTTTCAGTTTTTGCTCTTCGGTTCGGTTCATTCGGTTCAATTATTTTCAGTAGTAAAAAATTAAAAATGCTGAGAAGATGGGGAAATTTTTCCTTTCCTTTTGAATAATAATAATAATACCTATCAGGCTATCATAATATTATACATTTATTGTGTTATTCATTGGCCAAAAGACAATAAAGTAATACAGTTCAAGGATAATAGTCATAATACTATTCATTAACGTGATCTACCTGACCAAAATAGACTATTAGACTAGTAATCTCACGCATTGTCACCCCGCACACGCTGAGAATAGTGCGAGGGATGGGGCTTTTTGGCGTAAGTGCTGACTGCTGCGCTGTTTGCTCGCCGTGTGCACCCCCTAACTGAGAGTGGGTTGAATGTATTTACCGGAACCGAACCGAGAACCGAAACGGAAAAAAAACGAACCGAACGGGATGTACCGCGATACAGTTGAATCGCGGTTAATCGTTACACCCCTAATGATCAGTAACTATCTTGCAGGTGAACGCCCAAGATATCCAGGCAAAAACAGCTTTACATTACGCCATTCAGGAGTACCGGCTAGAAACTGTCAAGCTGCTAATCGAAAATGGGGCTAATGCTAACCTCAAGAATCGCTATGGGGATGATGCACTGCAGACTGCTTGTCTACGTGGAAGTGCGCAGATCTTTAACTATTTAATTGAACAAGTGGACTATGATAGGTATTGTCATCTGGATGTACTGAAGCCAAATGAAACCTATTCCTGTTGCTTAAAAATTAGAAGCTAAAATTGAGGGAGGGATTTACAAGAGTAGGCATGGTTAGTAAAACCTGTTGCATCAACATAAGTACAATACAATTTGTTTAAATCTGTTAATTGTATAACTGCAATTTAGAGTTGTTCTTTCACATCAGTCATGCAATTAACACGTGGTAATTAATACATTCCATTTATATTGCAGGGAGAGGTTAATAGAGGCATATGAGTTACTAGGTGCAACCCTACTGGAGGAAAATCACAATGTACAAGCAGCTTTGGAAGCCTGGCGAACAGCTATCAAAATGCGGCAAATCTAAAGTACTCCTCCAAAGTTCCCAGTTTTACATGTTTGAATTTTAGGTTGTGGACCACCCTGATAATAGTATAATGTAACTAGAAAGGGCAGTTGTCGCCAACTACATGTATCCCCAGTGTTCTCCCCAAGATGAAATTGAAACAGGGGGAGGGGGAGGGGGGAAACTAGGGGGGTCCGGGGCCTGGTCGAATGGGAATTCTTGCCGAGGTGGCCCCTCAATTGCCAGTAGCAGCAGCTATGGCAATTGCAGCAACTTCCAAAGCTGACTCACTCAGCCTGTTCCTCATGTAGTTTTTGACTATGCGCATGTGTGAACTGTTCAAAAGATGTTTTCTCTGCTGATTGGCTTAGCAGTGTGGGTGACCAGCCAATCAATGCCATGAAAATGTCATGAAATATATATATAGTCAAATAAATATGGTGTGTATTTTTTAGGTTTGATTCGGCACATGTAACATTACCCAAGGTAATTAATCTAGTGCCGAATCCTGTTTACATGAATGCTATGGAACACAGAACATGGGCAGAAATTCAAGCCATTTCTACTGATCCTGATGCATTACACATGCAGGTACAACAATAAAATGAAGCATATGCTTTGCCCCTTTAAATTAGGACTAAAATAAGTTTAGGCAATTGGGAATGCCCTCATCATGTACAAATAATGAAGCATTGTTCCTGTGTCTCTTCATTTCCATAATTGAAACAAATGACATTTTTGTCAATAGGAGAAGTATAGGGACTGAACCAGTTTCATTGAGCCTAAATTGACACAAATTATTAGTAAGATGATTAATAAAGCAATTGGTGCACTTAAATTGGTGCAGCAACAACGTAGTGACTTAACTGGTATTGGTTACGTCCACAACATACATAGTTGACCACTTGATGGTGTCAGTGGAAATATTTAATCGAAAACGTGTGTGGAAAATATGCAACCACTTGTTACTATGCGTGGTAAATTAGCTATCCCAAATAGGCACTACTGATCTGCGAGCGAATACTCAGCACACACCACAAAGACATGATCTTCAGGCTGATGTACCGTGGGGCCGTCTTTGCGGATATGCAAAGATATCAGCGTTGTGTAGACTTCTGGCAATATGCTCTGCAATTACGTGTGGCTCGTGATGGCATCCTGCACGTCGAGACTACGATCACAGCCCAGGCGATAACACGACTGTTCTTGGAAATGATAGGTATTGCATTGGTTTAAGGGGTGTGGGTTCTTCATAGTTGTAAGGGGGTCAGAAGCGATTGACCTAATGACCCATAATGCGAGTCACAATGAGAGGAGTATGACATGGGAATTTGTGAATATGTGGATTAGCACTTCATGATATCTTTATTAGGAGCATGATATCAAAATATAATAATAGCAGTGTGGTCCACGAGGGGTTTTAACATGTAAGGTCAACAGGTTTGAGTTTTGGCCGACAGGTTTAAAAATTGCCGACAGGTTTGGATTTGAGGGCGACAGGTTTGAAATATCAAAGCAAAAAACAACACAAACAAAGCAAAATGCAATTGTACTGCACTGTCGAACGGGACAACGTACGCGTAGTCACAGCGCACGCTTGTAGCATACACTATTACAGTCTATTACACTGTTTTACTCTGTGCATGGGCTCCCACTTGTCGGGCAGTCGAATCATACAGTGCGTTGACGTCGTCTGAGCTGCTTGCTCCGATTCATGCGCGCGTGCCTGTGTGTCCGTGCCTGCGTGCGTGCGTGCGTGTGCATGTGTACCTGCGGGCGTGCCTACGTAGACCCGTAGGATTATAGAACGGTAGTTCATAGAAAATCGTAATGAAATTCACACGTTTATTTTTGTGTGCTGGCACACTCGTGTGTCATTCCCGATTGTAGCCTTTTCCTCAATTCCAGGAAAGTTTTGCTGTCGCTCTCTCATAGCCCAGCGGTGCCCACCTCCTACATTTTAGTAGTGATTAGCACCACGCGACTGAAACAATCGTGCCCCCCACCCCCGTACTTCAATCAATGCCACCCCCAGCCAGCAGGTACGTACGCGTGCCTCGCGGGCCGCTTTTTTCGGCGACCTTTGAAAATATAATGTGAGAATGTGTTGTGATAGCGCCCTGGCTCAAAGGATGTTAGAAATATTACACAACTAGAAATTTTTTAGTTGTCCAATCGGACAACTAGCCAAACGAATAACTTGTCCGGCATAGACTTTCACTTGTCCTGAGCCTCATATCATATAGCGCTTCGCAATCTGCTATGAATAAAAAACAGCTCACAATAACCAGCCTATTTCACCAGATTCCTTCTAACTAGACTTCTAATAAGATTGAATCAGACCACACTAAATGCCCTTATGATGGTGTCTGTGGAAGGCCCATCAGCTCAGCTAGAACTTCCCTTTCCATGAAGCAGCAAATGCCTGGGCAGTAATTAGGAAAAGGAAACTGGGAATTTAAAGCCTTTATTACGATATATGATTTTCTACTCAGTAACTGCGCTCAATCCGAATAAAATATGGCGAAATATAGTTTCACCTTATAGTATATTTATTTGCATTTTTTGCACATTGCTTTATAACATTTGACTGGTTACATTCACACTAGTATACAAATTGAATAATGAAAAATGACTCAACCCAAATTATTTTGAAATATAGGTCATAAATTTTGTGCAAAAATGCTCCAAAATAAGGCTCAGATTGCACCAGAGAGCATCTAAAACCCGTGAGCTTCCAGGACTTCACACTTCTGGACCCCGGCCACAAGTCACTTCGCGCTTTAATTTCAACTAATAATATCTAAAGTACTCCTCCAAAGTTCCCAGTTTTACATGTTTGAATTTTAGGTTGTGGACCACCCTGATAATAGTATAATGTAACTAGAAAGGGCAGTTGTCGCCAACTACATGTATCCCCAGTGATCTAGTATGAATGAAATATCTCTGTAAGGACGTAGAAGGTAGGTAAAGTTAAATAAGTCACAAAGACAAAGGTTTGAGATGTGCAAGTATGTTAAAATTGGTTGCCTTAGGGGTTTTGGTACGCGACAGACACCTTCTCCCCAAGATGTGTAAGTATACGAAGTTTGCTCGCACTAGGTCAATTAGGGGCTGAGTTATCGAGCGGAAGGGAAATATGATGAAGGTCAAGGTCAAGGTCAGTCAAATAAAGGTTGCAGTGACCTGGTTTCGGTACGCGACACACCTCCCCAAGATGTGAAGTATACCAAGTTTGGTCGCGCTAGTCAATTAGGGGCCGAGTTATAGAGCGGAAGGGAAATATGATAAAGGTCAAATAAATGGTGTAGTGACCTGGTTTGGTACGCTGCCCACCTTCTCCCAAGATGTGTAAGTAGACCATGTTTGTCATGCTAGGTCAATTAGGCGGTCGAGTTATAGAGCGGAAGGGAAAGTGTCTGCGGCGGCGGCTGAACAGACATGAAACCATAGTATCCCCGCCGACTCGTCACGGAGGATACAATTACGAGATTATTAACGTTTACTTGTAACAGTTGTGAGTGACAAACAGTTTTCACTACTAAAACTGAGTACTGGAACAATTTAGAAAACGTTCAAAAGTAATAACATCTACAATCAGGAACAATATATTTTGTACATCAGTAATTCTTACTGGTAAATCCATACGCGACAATTGCAAATGGTCCATTGACCCATCTTCCATTGGTAATTGCTGGTTTTATCAAAACTATTCGAGGCCTGACCATGATATGTGTAATATCATGAAATTTACAGTACCATTGGTAGGGGCAACTGAAAAACGAGAGAACACATTTTTGGTCTTACTAGAGATTGCAAAGGCGTAGTCGAGATGTGTCACTTTGGATATGGACTGTTGTATTTCTTTGATATTAAAAGATTTCACATCTCTCATCTCGCCATAAAAGGGGACATAATAACAATAAACCAGATAATTAGACAAGTTTCCTTGTTTGTGTTTATTGTTTTCATGCCAGCTTTGACACTGATCAATGTTTTTAGCTCATTTGACGAAGTCAGATGCAGCTTGTAGAATCGCATGATTGTCCGTGCGTGCGTCCGCCCGTCAACAGTTGGGCACAAATCTTAACCGCTCGACGTACTGTCACGATATTCGGGACGTCGGTGGGGGGGGGGATCGTGAAAAGGACTCGGGATGACAAATTTGGGGGTCAAAGGTCAAGATGTGTAAACGGAGGGGGAATATTTCCCCCTTAACTTAAGGTATAGGAGGAAATACGGAATTGCAGCAAAAATCTTTACGGCTCGACCCATGCTCTTAATATTCGGTGTATAGTGTGATGGGTAGGAAACCCATCACTAGTGCGAAATTGGAGGTCACAGGTCAAAGGGCAGTGGGGGAAAGGTCAGATATCAGACATTTCTCGAGGACATGGCCTAATGGACAGAGTGGGAAAACATTTCTGTTTCAGCGCTGACCTACCATTTTTATCACTTTATTGAAAGGACCATGAAATGTGCTTTCCACTGATGCTGACGAGGTAAGTGTCGGATAACCTTTTGACCCTCAAGAGGAGGGTTAAACATGGATTCCTTAACTGCCCAATGATGTCAGTCATATTCATGTCAGTCAGGCACATCCATAATCCAGATGAGACGGGGATACTAGAGAAGCGTTGCCGAAAGGAGGTGTTATCCGAAGTGCTGCGCGATCTTGCGCGCAGTTCCGCGGCAAGGCGCACGCGACCCGCGAAAATTCCTACGACAGTATGCAGCGCTGGCAGCTATGGACGTGCGCCGAATGCATAGGCCGCGCACGGAATCATAGCTGCCAGCGAACAGTCCGCAATTTTAGTGGGGGACACAGAGGGCAGACATTTGGAACGTGAACAGTGTTCACTGTTATAAAAACTGTAACGAGTATGTGTTCGTAACCGAGCTGTGTCACGCAAAATCACAGAAAGACGTGGAAATTCTGACATTCGCGAACCTTGCCCAGTAATGGAAATGGCTGTCAGAATCAGGAAACACCTACCGGCGCTCTTCGTGACCTCATTGTTCGCGCCCCAACGCTGAACGTTTTTGCAACGTTCAATGGCGAGGCTCGTACAGGAGTTGCAAAGCAGTGCGCCGCCTGCCCGCCGCCTATAGCCCATAGACTGGCATCCGCTCCCACTCTCAGCTTAGCTTAGTCACTCGATGGCTAATCGAGGTGGGAGTGAGTCCTAGTCTATATAGCCTTTGCACTCGCAACCTTCTCGAAAGAGAGTAGGCCTATACTAGAAACATAAGAATTTGGTAGTAAATAGATTTCGTATTTAGTTAGCATTATATTTTATTGAAACGCTTCAAGTGCTGTGTCTAGTATAGGGGTATTCTAACCCTAGCAAAGAGCGTTTCTTGGAGCTAGTAGTAGTAGTAGTACTAGTACTAGTAGTAGTAGTACGTAGTACTAGAATTAGTAATACTATTACTATTAGCTCCTGCCGTCCTGGTAGTAACTATACTATAGGACTAGTAGTGCTGGTGAACTTAGTAGGACTACTACTAGTAGTAGTACTTAATTTACTAGTAATTATTGTAACATGTACTTGTAGTAATAGAAGTATTCGTAGGTGTGGAATGTACCAAAGTCTAAGTTATAGCCGGCCGAGACTAACACACTTCAGAACACGCGAACTGTAAACAAACATCAATGAACGGGCTTAGCCAATGAACGTGAAGGCGAACCAACATGGCTACGATAATTAAAAGCCGACGTCACGATTCCAGTTAGTGTAAACAACCATCAATCAGTCAGGCCTGCCGTGTCCTAAGATGGCTGCGAGAATTAGACTGGGACGTCACGATTCCAGATAGACTGGTACGGACGTTAATTCGGCCAAGTATCTTTCGCTACACTAAAGTTATAGTTAGTCGAGCGTGTCAAACTCTCCACCGCGGGGCAGTCTAAGCCGAATCGCCGTTGCTTGTGTGGAAAATTCTTCTGAAAAACCCTCGAACAGAGCCTCGTCGCGCCATCTATGGACGCCATGTACGAGAATAACTTAAGGGCGTTAAATTAAATAAATTCGAATCACTTTCTACACGAAAACGTAACGCGCCAACCAACAAGTTACCAATTACGAGCATTTGCATTTATTCTCGCCCTACGTGCATAGCCGAAAGCCTTCTGCAAGCGCCACAACTCCTCAATTGACCGATTACAGGCCGATTTGACATAACCGTGGAAATTGTTCTAAATACAGAGCCAGCGAATTGGATGAAAAGGCGCCACGACAGGTCGTCTGGCCGCTGTTCGCGCTTCGCGCGTATATCCGGGCTGCAGATCGTCTAGAAAGCCAATAAGCCTCGATAGCCGAACGCGTACAGCATGGGCGTCACGGCTCAAAGATCGTTGGATCGAATCCCATCAGATTTTTTATTATTGACCTGGTTTCTGTATTTTTCTATCTTTATCCATTTAACTATTTTTTTTCCAATTCACGCAAATATTTACATGATTTATTTACAATAATTTTTACGATTAATATATTTTTTTTAATAGGGTTAGGGTGAGGGTTACAATGCACCATAAAACAGAAGTTTCAGGCACGCGATTTGTATCAACAACCAATGGGATTTGGGAGGTATGCAGAATGCAGAAGGTTGCTGAAATGATGTGTACGCAACTGCGTATCTGCATATCTGCACCTAACAAAGGTGTCACTACGCACGACTTAAATGTTACGTTTATAACCGTAACAACAGACCTCAGATGAGCCCAGATGCTCTGCGGCTGTTGTTAATACCCATTACCACATTAGCTTTAAGAACTTTCATTTTGATGCAGGCATTCAGCGCTTGGGGGATGTGATGGAGACTGTGCAGTTTAGTGACATCTACAACATCCTCTTATTGATCAGCACTCAACTGGAGGAGGGTATGAGGCTGTTGAACGTCCGTCCTGTCTTTAAGAAGCAAATGGACAACTTCAACAAAACCTTGCTCATCATCATATACCTACTGTACACGTTCACACGGGTGCAGGTGCCGGCAGATGAAATGGTGCAGCTCAAGCGACTGCTCAACAAGATGATCCGACTAAATTTGCGGTCGGCTGGCGGCGACTCCCTGCTGCATGTTGCTCTGGATAAGAAATCGTCTGTGTTCGACGATCCCAACCTGAGCGTATTTCCTAACCGTGATGTAACGATGCTGCTGCTGGAGTGTGGAGCAGACGTGAATGCGCTAGATTATGCAAAGAACTGCCCACTTCATGTTCTCGCCAACCTGCAGAACTATGAAGAAGATCTGGTGACCCTGCTGATGGCACATGGCGCACACATTGATATTCGTAATGCTGATGGTGAAACGGTGTACAGGCGTCTCGTCACGAACCCAGAGTGCACCTTAAACTTGCTGAGTTACATGTCGCTGAAGTGCCTGGCAGCCCAGGCAGCGATGCATTATAAGCTACCGTACCGTGGCCAAGTCCCAGTTAGTCTAGAAGCATTCATTGAATGGCATTAGTGAAACTGATGACTAACATTTAACGTTAGTCTTACTACCAGTGTAGCAATGAATATTAGTCCAATTTGCTTTAATTTGATAACTGGACAAATTTTTGGTTTGTATGAATTTTTTAATTTTTTTTTAATTTGGACTGCATTTGATGCCAACGTGATTGCAGTTGGCTCTTGAGATTGTCATAACATCTACTCGCGCGCTACTTACATTCTGCCAACCACCACTTTTGATTGCTGACTCGACAGTGTTTTGTGACTAATCAAGTTAAGTCAGGTTGAAGTAAGGTGATGAAAGCCAGGTTAAATAGAGAAATGAGATGCTAGATATTTTATAGCTAGCCCGCCTGTAACGAATCATACTAGGGTGGTGGTTCTATGGTCAGTCGATGTAAAAGAACATTGAACATGCCTGTAAGGCTGTAACCATAGTCCTGTTCTTAGCTTCCAGCATAACAAACAATGGATATGTGATAAAATGACTGACTTTTAATTTTTCAGCTGAAAGTATGGGTGGGACGATTCATCGATATATCGAGATACAAACCCTAATGACCGACTAAAATCCATATAATTTAGTAATGTAGTTTGATTCAAAAAGAAAAGAAACATAACATCAGTTGTTTACTACGTGCTCTACAACACTGAATTGTTAACATTCACATGATTGGCATTGAGTCATGGCGGGTATGAATGTATTGGTATAATTTTGGAGTTCATTTAATTGAGAGTTGATCATTTATCTCTAAAAAAACTGTGATATGATGGTAAAATTGTGTTTTCGCGATCCTACAACTCAATATATGCATTATTTTTGCTTAAAGAGGAGGAGCAATATCTATTGGAAAACCGTAAGCAGTTTTCTGATTATGTTTACCTGCACTAGTCATATACTTGGTTAGTTAGGCCCTGATGGCAATATTTACTTTCAGCCAACTGATGTCGTAATACATACACTCTGTAAAGTAACCACATCACATAGAAGAAACCTCAAAACATCGCAATCCAATAAAAATGTATGCTATGTTTGACTATATTTTTCTTTTTCCTTTTTTTTTAAACGAAGAGCTAGCTTTTATATTTTAGTTTTACAACATCGGAAATACGTGCATATAAAGTCAGGGTACGGGACAATGCAGGATATATCGAACCGTACCCAGGGTACCCTCCAATAGTACCCTGGGGGACATAGCAATATCAGCAATATTTACAAACACACAGAAAGTTGGAATATCTGTAGTAGAGGTAAACATGCTAGGCAAGAAATGAGTTTATAATTTAATACTTATAGTTATTATTAAATACAAATTCTCAGCTATGGTAAAATAAACATTTTCTTTTGTTAATGCATCAGACTGAGTTCGGCTTCAATCATTTCATGCCTCATGGCACACGTACCCAGGGCCGTAGACTGAGCAAATTTCTAGGGAGGGGGGGCAAAATTTCATGACTCAACTGTGTAATGATGAGCGATGGGCACAGCTCTTGATCGACGTCCATAGTGTGGTAGGGGTGGGTCCGAGACAAGGCTTTCACGGATAAGTGACCAAAAAAATCATGTTAGGGTTATTTACGATTATTAGCTAAAAGCTTGCTTCCTAATTTTGTTCCAAAGGGCCAGCTGCCCCCCCCCAGGTTACGGCCCTGGTACCTATGTAACATAAAATAACCGTTGTATTAACGTGAGGTAGTAATACTGGTATTTTTGTGTTAACTGAAAGGTTTGAGGCCTGAGTAGTGTAAGGTTTGTAGTTGTGAGAAGCTGGGAAACGGCCCAGTTACCAAATCTGAATCAGTGGTTACGAGAAGTTAAAACATTTGTCTCAGGATAGGCCACGCAATCTTGTATCATGTCTCTCTGGATGTTTTAAATGTGTGTAAATATTCTAATGTGAAATCCATACTATTGTGTATCTAATGTAATTGTATTAATGTTTGTTGCCAATCACATATTTCCAATGCTACATACATTCATTACATTGTATTCAAAGAAGCAGGGACAAAATCACACATACTATGTCCAAAAACAATATTATTATATATAGCTAGACACCATAGGCTTAATTAGCCTTAGTATTGCTGTCAGGGTCTATGTCTCCCTGGGTACTGCCGGAACGTACCCTGGGTATGGTCCGGTATACCGGAACGTACCCTGGTACTATCTAATATGCCGGACCGTACCTCGCCTACTCCATTAACGAGTCTATGGAGTCGCCTACGCCTACTCCCTAACCCTAACCCTAACCATATCAGATAGTTACCAGGGTACGTTCCGGTATACCGTACCTTACACAGGGTACGTTCCGGCAGTACCCAGGGAGACATAGACCCAATCAGCCTTAGTATTTGTAGGGTCCATACCCAATGTTACATACTTTACATGGGAACCTTTCAAGTCGTAGCTATGGCAAACATCTGGAATGTGTGAATGTTATCATAATCATCGTATGAAAATAGCACAAACATCACAGAATTCTATATTAAATATGAAATGATATAACAATGAAAAGGAATGTGCTCAATCCTAGTACTACTACTAGTTTGGGACCCGGCCCTCATTCTTGCAAAGCCTAAGCTAAGCCGGGACGCTAAACTAGGATTGGGTCAAGAAATGTCATGTATTACCAATATATTACCTGATTAATATTGTTTTGAAACATAAACATAAAGAATGCCAGTTTTTCCATACGCGATGTACACACAGGCAGCATTCACTCCTAATTTACACTTCTACTACAAAGTGGTAGACTTGTTTCAAGACATGTGCACAGTTGTGCCAATTGTATTGAGTGTCCTATTTACTGTGTATATGATATCTATGGAGGGAACTGCAAATAATGATAGATTAATCATAAGAATACCTGTAGATAATTGCCAAACGGGACAGCTACTAACTATCCACTGAGCCTCAGTGGATAGGTAGTAGCTGTCCCCTTTGGCAATTATGACTGAGCTGTATATAATAACGTTATTATAATGTTATTGTTATGGCAGATTAGTTTAGCCTGGTGCTGTTTTTGCATGTTCCATATTTGGGTCCGTGCCTGCGCTTATCACTTCCCGCCAAACACCAGGGGGCGCAGGGAGACAAAGGATGTTGTGTGCAGCTATTCTCATCTTAGTACTCGCCACTATATTCATCAATTTATCGACAAATACATCGGATTCCGTGGAGCAATTGAGTTATAGTGTTTTCATAAACGCTCCAAGTTTCTTGAACTTATGTGGACGCAATTTACAGTTGATCGAAAACTTCACCAAGTCTTGTCTACTCCTCTCCAGCCCCATTATTATTCTTGTTTATAAACGATTACAATGGAGAGGAGTAGACAAGTCTTGGTGAAGTTTTCGATCAACTGTAAATTGCGTCCACATAAGTTCAAGAAACTTGACAACGCTGATAAGCTATCGTCATGGATGAGCTGCTAGAGGCTCGCCATCGTAGGGAAAACGTCGTGCTTGACAACGCTGATAAGCTATCGTCATGGATGAGCTGCTAGAGGCTCGCCATCGTAGGGAAAACGTCATGCTGGACACTGAATGGGTAGCCAGAGAACGGTACTGGTGTTTTAAGCTAGAAGTAGGGGGACATAAGGCTGCCTACACCAGGAAGGCAAACGAGATAATTGATTTAATGGAATGTGGGGCAGACCCCACTTTAGTGAACGGCAGATTAAACGACATCCACGTGCTATTCGACAGGATAATTGAAAAGTCCAGGGTGCTGTGCAAGGACGCTGTTGACGGCGAAGACCGCCAATGGGCTGACGAACACATAAGAAAATTCGAAAAAAAATGTGTCACTCTAACAACCCAAGTGAGACAGTGGGTGACAATGGTAAAGGACAATTCGACGTATATGACTGTAGACATTACAGGCTCAAATCTATCCGAAAGTGGCAACTCGCAGGCTAGTAAAATTGTCAATACCAAACGCGAAAGGGCCGTTACGAGAAAGGCTGAATTTCTTGCGAAGGCAGAAATCATAAAGGAAAAGAAGGCGCTTGAGCTAGAACGTGAGGCTCTACGCCTGGAATGCCTCAATTTAAATGAGATAAAGGACACTCTAGCCTATGGCAGTGCTAAACCGGCTGAACCCGTACGTTGAACGCCTCGCCCATCTGATACTAATCCGCTGTCTGGCCGTGCGTCAGGAAGTCCATCATGGACGCCTGAAAACCTGTACGCAGGTGTCCAATTCCAAACAGCTACCGGTACCTTTCCTCACAGTACGCCATGGTATCAACTGCCACAGCGATCCCACGCATGTAAACGATCAGGATTTTTGGCATCCATCAAACTCTCAAGCTCCAATGCAGCGCCAGGCAACCATCAACGAGTTACTGGTGGACATGACGACTCTCCCAAGAACTGAATTGTTTAAGTTTGGTGGAGATCCGCTGACCTTTCATCGGTTTATGAGCTCATTTGACAATTCCGTAGGCAACACGTGTGTTGACGCCAATGCTAAGCTGAATAGGATTTTTCAGTATTGCACTGGATCGGCACTGCGTGTCATAGAGTGTTGTGCCGTGATGGAACCCAATGCAGGTTATGCAAGAGCGCAGCAGCTACTGAAAGAACTATTTGGGAGCAGCTACCAAATCGGTGAAGCATGGATTAAAGGAGGATCACGCAGGGTCCCAAGGCTGCTGATCGTCGCAGACTCCAGGACTTCTCTGATGATTTAAGCAATTGTGTGGAAACTCTTCCATGGGCAGCATCGGTGAAATTAACACGCAAAGAGGGCTTGTGAAAATTGTGTTGGCGCGGGCAGGCAGTAAATGCCTACAAGGCTACTGGTCATTATCCAGACATTGTCAGCTTGGTGGATTTTGTAGTCAGGGCTGCCAGGGAAGCTAATGACCATGTATTTGGGAGGAAGAAAGTCGAGGTAAAACAAGCCATTGTAGGACAGCAGGAGGTATAGCACCAGGGACAATCAGTCTAACAGGTTTACCAATGTGACCTGTCCTATGTGTCATGCCGGGCACACACTGTTCGGATGCAGTCAGTTTAAGGCAAAAAAACCCGATGAACGTTTGAAATTCAGCAGGGACAATAAACTGTGCGATAACTGCCTTAAACCTGGGCACTTTGCCTCAAGGTGCCTATTTCAACGTCGGTGTACGGTTGAAGGATGCGGTAAACGACACACAAAGTTCCTGCACATTGGAACCGGCAACCCCAGAGCGAACTCGTCTGATGTGCAGAACGTTCAGAGGACGGACGGTCAGGGAGTCTACAATAACAATTTTGCGGCTCGGTCTGGTGCTGTCCAAGCTCACAATGCTTCATGTGCGGTCAAGGGGGCCGGTCACATGACCGCTGTTCTTCCTGTCGTTCCTGTGAAGGTGAGGGCGGCCAATGGCTCGGGACACGTCACGGTCTACGCTCTCCTCGACAGCGGCTCTACTAACACTTTCTGCACGCTAGATCTGTTGAAGGAATTAAAAGTCGATGGGGAGCCATCCCTACTTTCGTTAACGACAATGAAAGATGTTGGTAAGGAAGTTATGACGACAACGGCCAGCCTGGAGGTAGCAGACATGGGTGAGAGCTGCATCATGAAAATACCCTGTGTCTTTGCTATGACTTACCTTCCAATCCTGCAGGACAGTGCCAATGTTAGGGGTAAGGTCAGCCAATGGCCTCACTTAAAGGACTTAGATTTTCCTTGTGCCGATGCCAAAATCTCATTGCTGATTGATCAGGATGCTCCGCAAGCATTGCTGCCAAGAGAAGTGAGGACCGGAAAAGACAACGAGCCATATACCGTGAGGACCATTCTCGGGTGGGCATTAAATGGTCCGGTCAACAACGACAGACGGGGGGTCACCAAGGCATTCTGTAACTTCCTGTCAGCAGACACTAGATTGGAACAACAGTTGGAACATTTCTGGAAGGTCGAGGATAGTGGAGCAGACGATACCGTTGCCTTGTCCATTGAAGACAAACGTGTCTTGGACATTTGGGACAATTAAGTCACTGACAAAGGTCGATGGACACTATCAGCTCGCAGTGCCTTTTAAGTCGTAACGATATAGATATCGTAACGGGATGGAGGACTTGTTAGTCAAAGGATTTGCTGAAAAGGTACAGGATGAGGGCATCGACACTAGCTCGGGAAAAACCTGGTACATTCCGCACCATGCCGTCATCAATCCCAATAAGGAGAAACTACAGATAGTTTTCGATTGCACGGCTCAGTTGAATGGAAAGTACCACCAGGTAAAAGTAAGGCCACAGGATAGGGATGCGTTGCGTTTCCTGTGGTGGCCTATAATGGTGACATGACGCAGCAACCCTGCACCTATAGAATGACTGTCCATTTATTCGGCAGTGTGTGGAGTCCTAGCTGTGCCATATATGCGCTCAAACGCACAGCCGACAACAATGCAAACGACTTTGACCAGGAGACCATCAACACGGTTCATCAAAACTTTTACGTGGATGACTGCTTAAAATCTGTCCATGATAGTGAGAGAGCTATAAATCTCGTCAACCAGCTGTCTGCTCTCCTGTTCAGAGGTGGCTTCAGGTTGACCAAATGGATGTGCAACAACCGGATCATCATCGAATCGATACCCCAGGAAGAGCGAGCCAAGTCAGTGAAGGATCTAAACCTTGACGAACAAGTTCTGCCCACAGAACGTGCCCTGGGGGTTACTTGGAACGCTGAATCTGACAAACTAGGGTACAGGATAAAGATGAAGGAATAGCCTCTGACTCGGCGTGGCATACTGAGTGTGGTCAGCTCGATTTTCGACCCTCTGGGTTTGGCTAGTCCAGTGGTCCTACCTGCTAAGAAACTTGTTCAAGGCCTGTGTCGCCGCCAAGCAGGCTGGGATGAACCGATCACAGAAAACGAACAACGGAGATGGGAGGCCTGGGTCAAAGGCATCAATAATTTGGAGCAGTTCAATGTCGACAGGTGCATCAAACCCAAAGGTTTCGGGCAAGTCATCAGTTGCCAGTTGCATCACTTCTGTGATGCGTCAGAGAGTGGTTATGGAGCTTTCTCGTACGTACGCCAGGTGACCCACGAGGGGAAGGTACATTGCTGTATTCTCATAGCAAAGGCCAGACTGTCACCCAAATTAATGATGACGATACCTAGACTCGAGCTACGGGCAGCTGTGGAGGCTGTAAAATTGAACAAAATCTTACAGCGGGAACTTGAGATCAAAATCGATACAACGTTTTGGACCAATAATATATTGGTACTTCAGTACATATGCAATGACATAGACGTTTCAAAACATTTGTGGCTAATCGTGTGGCTCTGATACGCGAGAGCACAGACACCTCACAGTGGGGGCACATTGACACTGAGCAAAACCCGGCTGACGAGGCGTCTCTTTCTCGTGTACTCGTCATGGGAACAGTTACGTCGAGCCGCGGCAACAAGAGTACATTTAGACTTGAGGCCGTAGCTGGCGAGGGGGTGTTACGAAAACCAAGACCTCGAAAACGAAGACTGAAGACCAAAAACAAAGACCCAAAAACGAAGGCCCCCTCAACCAGGCCATTGGTACCACAACATCGAGGAAGAGTCTGCTAGTGCCCTGCCATATAAAATATGGTATTTTAGCAGTTTGATGAGGGTCTTCGTTTTCGTAATTTGGGGGTGAAATCACGAAAAACGAAGACCCGGCTAGATTTCATCGATAACGCAACGGATTCGCTCAAAAATACAGTACGAAGAACCTTATACCAAAATACCATATTTTATACGTCAGGGCACTAGCAGACTCTTCCGCAATGTTGTAGTACCAATGGCCTGGTTGAGGGGGTCTTCGTTTTCGAGGTCTTTGGTCTTTGTTTTCGAGGTCTTCGTTTTCGTAACACCCCCTGGCGATGGGATGCAAGGGAGCAGCTGCCCCCACACCAACTGCTTACGGTTAGTAGAAGCTAGCATACTTCTACCAATAGTCTCAGGGTCTAACCACTGTCTGTGCTAGGTACCACCTCAGGGCACTGTGCTACGCTTTCTCTGCTCTGCACAGGTGATCCCATGTAATTGAACATCTTCGGCTGCAAATAAAGAGTAATAATTATTGGTGTTGAATGCAGGGAAACATAATTATGGTATCATCAGGAGTAGATAATAGAAGATCTTCTATTCAGGGATGAGATTGGATAATTTAATTTTCAGCTGAAATTTTAATTAGCAAACAGAGGAGCGAGCAATGCGAGGACCGTAGGTCATCGCCATGCTAGGGGGGTCCGGGGGCATGCTCCCCCGAATTTTTTTTAAAAGAATGGTGCAATTTAGTGCATTCTAAGCTATTCTGAACAAATTATAGGAGACTCTTGAATCACCTTTTCAAGTTGTCAAAAGGTACAAACGAACTATAATAGGAAATCAGGGGGCTGAAAATAGGGCAAGTTTTTTTATTAAATGTCTAGACATAATGATATTTTTCTGTTTCCACCTGTCGCTTGCATTGTTTTACTCAGACATAAGCTGCCTTGCTGCGACCAGATTTGAATGAAAAAAACACAATGCGAATGGAACAATCAGTGCATAGTCATGATACACAACATGCACGCAGCAAATGTAACCCGGCCCCAGGCCAGGCATGCGTCGTTACGAGATCAGCTACCTCAAATGTCTGCCCCTCTACTGAGCCTGTGAACGAGGATTTTCTTTTCTGGGTACGCAAAAACAGATACACTGTATACTTCGCTGTCAGCCTACTGTCTACACTCTACAGTCTACAGTCAGGTGCTGTTGAGGATATATAATTTAAATTGTTACATTGTTACCCCCCTCCCAATTTTCTCAACGAATTTAGACGTTTCACAAAATCGACCCCTGGGACTGTCAAATCCGCGGATTTCCGCGGATCCGCGGAAGAATCTCATCCCTGTCTATTATCTACTCCTGGTATCATCAATGCAACGTTCTGTTCTGCACCAACATTTCACTTTGTGGAATCACACGTTTTGTTCACACTTGCAAAGAATCGTGTCAAGAAGTTTTGTTTTCCTCAAACCATTCTTTAAACATGATCAAAATTTGAATCCCGAAAAGCATGGTGTAGGCCTAATATGGAAGTTAGGCTACGAAACACTGCTGTACTGCATGTTCAGTCATAAATGCAATCATATGTTTCTTCGCAAGGTTTTTACTATTTTACACGTTTAGACAAACCATTTGTAGATTTCAACGATGATACTGTGACCACAGCTCATTTTAATTGGGAGTAAAAAGTTTCATAAATACCCAGTCAGCTACCTATGTTGAATAGCGTGTTGGCTACCAAACTGGCATCCGTTTGGTAGCCAAAAGCAATGATATGACTGTGACCTAGTTTACCAAGCAAGCACTTTTGATTTGAATAGGGCGTATAAGCAGAGCATGCGCATTTAAAATGCAGTCTTACCTGTGTAGTATTTACAGCTTGACACATGAGATGCCACTTGCTAGTAACCCTTACAATGAGGTCTTTTACACGTGTGGGATCAAGATATGTGACCCTTTCTCTGATATCTGCGCCAATACCCAACCTCAGCAACCAAATACACTGCTGAAGGCTGGCCTGCAACATGGAATTTTATTGATCACCTTTAAAACTGGATAAAAGCTATGTAATCAAAAGCCACAGAGTCATTTGACAATATCTTTTTATATCTGCATAATTATTTCACACCATACACGTGTTTGTGGTCATCTAGTGCAAGATAGCTTACATTTAACAATGTATATAATAAAATATAATATGATGTAATGTATTGTAATGCAATGGTACATAACAGAATACATGTCCGTGTATATGTAGCAGCCAGCACAACCACACTGCTGCATTAGCCACAGGAACAAGAATATTTTACTGTTAAAACGAGCCACCTGCCACCAGTATATATCGCGAATGACAGAGTAACGTGTGTATTAAGCATCAGAATGTGGATATTTCACTGCCGAAATGCGCTCGCCTGATGCTGGCATGTATTATGAATGATAGTGTTTGGCATTTATTAACCACCAGAACACGGTTATAATTATTTCTGGAACGCGCCGCCTACTGCCGGCATGTATTGCGAATGACAGAGTTTTTTGGACCTTAGGATTGGTTATTAAAGAACCAGTTATAATTATAGGTTAGTGAATCGACACACATATAACATGGACACCGCGGTGAACATAATATAAATTGCTATTACCTTATCAGCTGTCGAGATTTTTTCACTGCCAATACAGCGATCCATCATTTGCACAGCAATGTACAACTTGTAGTATCCTGAGCTTGTCAAAGCTAGCTTAGAAGTCTGAGTCAAGAGATCCATCAGATCTTTTGGCTAAACCAAAGAATTTATGTTGTTTGGCAGACAGTGTCATAAATTACCTGCGAATAAGACCTGTGAGGGTGGGTGGGCAAAGGGCAGCTGGCCCAACTAGTTTTAGGATCAACATTACTATAATAAATAGAAATTTGTATGATTGTATATTTTTTGTGTGATTTACATTTATTATTGTAATCCCTCATTCTTCTGTCCTGTATGTATATAGAAGGAATTTTCAAGAAATAATTCTATCCTATATGTGGTATAGTTCTTGAAACTTAAAAAAAATTCCTTCTATATACATACAGGACAGAAGAATGAGGGATTTGGAGCTAACCTGCATTACCGAATTGAATATTGTAAGAGAATTTGCATGTTTCACACAGGTGTTATGCAGGATGATTTGGAGGGGCAAATTTGTTACATACATTATTTTATATACTGGGAATTATTTTAATTACTTTAGTTATTTTAAAATTAATTAACTATCATGCATAGTTATATGTAAGAATACAACAGAATCCTGGAAATGTAATGACATACTTGGCATTAGAACTGATAAACCTAGCCTTAATTTAAACAACCCACTCCACTGATGTGCTCTACACATACGAATACTAAAACTGCAGCTCACATATATTACATATACCATCACATCCGGTAAATATTCTGGCAATTCATTATACATCAGTTGCAGGAACGTGAAACTGATACTTTTCTGGAGCTGAGTCCCTCTTGCAGTGGCAGCACACATATCTGCTATATGCAATTGGTTGGCATGGTTACTGCTAAGTTTCGACAAGTGACAGCACAACTCACAAACCTGCGAATCAAGCAAAGTACAATCAAAATTGGGCCAACATGAGAAATAAACTCATAATTCTAAACGTGCGAATGATTTTACGACTGAGGCCATATAACATAATTACAGGGTCCATTTACAATGGGGTCACATTTACATGCTCCAACTAAACTACATGAATTAAAGTAATGGGGTTAAATTACCGTTAGAGGCCATTTGGCAGGCTGGAATGTGTTCAATACAACTCCAATACACGTCTGTATGTCGACTAGGATTGCATCTCCAATGAGGTTGGAATCCATTCCAGCATGAAACAACAGTATGACCAGTGCTGCTTTTTCGACGCAGTTATATGCAGAGGCATATTCACTCCTAGTAAACACGGATGTCAACACCTAGAAAAATATTACATTAGGACATTATTCATATTACATAGTTCACATATTTGCTGTTAATAAATATGCGGTTTTACCGAGTTTACTATGTATCCAGAGTATACTAGAAGTGTGATGATTCAGTAATGCAACAGTGAATTAGGTAACAGAGTACTAGCATATACAATTCTATGATACACGTGTTAAGTAGTCAAAAAGACATGTACAATACATTTTTTTGTTACGACAACATGAACACAATCACATGAGAATATTCCCACCTCGATAAACTGTAATGTAAACGTGAGAACAAATTGATGCCAGAGTTAAACTAGTTACCTCTTGAAACTGAATTATTGAAAATATTTTCTCTTCCCACATCCCCCCTTCTCCCTGCCCGACCCTACCACCTCTCTTTCTCTCTCATACATTTCTAATACGTCTATTTCTTCTCTATGTACTCTCAGTCGAAGCGGAGTTCGACAGATATACTGAGCTACAGGTCCAACAAAGGGATGTTTTCAGCATTATTTAATGACAGTTCAACTTGCCCACACTTTCTTCACTTCACTTCAATATATCTTTGAACTCATTCTCTAGCTTTCATTCATCTCAAGCATTGGCAAGCTGCGAGACTGAGGCATAAAGTTGACCTCTCCAATTATTTTCATTAAATTATTATTAATATAAAAATTTTGATACAAAATCCCCATAGAATAGTACCTGTAACCATGATGGCAAACTGGGTAATGGTGAAAAGGTATATTCAATATAGAAACTACAGAATGCAGAACGACATATCTGATACCATTTTACTTGCTTAAAAAAAGTATTTAATACCTGAAATATATACTTTAGATTGCAAAGGAATGGCAAATTTTCTGTTTTTTCCATTTGAAGGTGATGTTCTACTCCTTCTGGCTGAAGTCCCTCATACAGATCAGCTTCCTTGATGTCGCATAGTAAGAGAGAAGGCCGAATTGCACTGATATTCATTCCATAGTTGATAAACACCCTGTTTAATGTACATTGAAAAAATATGAATATCAAATAAGATGGAGATATCAAAGTGTCAGTAAGATGAATTTGCATTGAATAATAATAATAATAATAAAATAATAAATAATAGGTATTTATTAGCTCTTGATAATAGCAGTAGTAGTAACTGTTATGTATCAACTAGAAAGGGCAGTTGTCGCCAAATACATGTATCCCTCGTGATCTAGTATGAATGAAATATCTATGTAAGGACGTAGAAGGTAGGTAAAGTTAAATAAGTCACAAAGACAAAGGTTTGTTACACAACTCATCTGCCTGAGATGTGCAAGTATGTTAAAATTGGTTGCCTTAGGGGTTTTGGTACGCGACACACCTTCTCCCCAAGATGTGTAAGTATACGAAGTTTGCTCGCGCTAGGTCAATTAGGGGCCAAGTTATAGAGCGGAAGGGAAATATGATAAAGGTCAAGGTCAATGTCAATGTCAAATAAAGGTTGCAGTGACCTGGTTTTGGTACGCGACACACCTTCTCCCCAAGATGTGTAAGTATACCAAGTTTGGTCGCGCTAGGTCAATTAGGGGCCGAGTTATAGAGCGGAAAAGAAATATGATCAAGGTCAAGGTCAAGGTCAAATAAAAGCCGCAGTGACCTGGTTTTGGTACGCGACACACCTTCTCCCCAAGATGTGTAAGTATAGCAAGTTTGGTAGCGCTAGGTCAATTAAGGGGCCGAGTTATAGAGTGGAAGAGAAATATGATCAAGGTCAAAGTAAAGGTCAAATAAAGGTCGCAGTGACCCGGTTTTGGTACTCTGCGCACCTTCTCCCCAAGACGTGTAAGTATACGAAGTTTGGTCACGCTAGGTCAATTAGGGGTAGAGTTATAGAGTGGAGGGGAAAGTGTCTGCGGCGGCGGCGGCTGGACAGACATGAAACCATAGTATCCCCGCCGACTTCGTCGCGGGAAATACAATGAGTGGCTTAAGCAGCATTAAAATAGTTTTTATTGGTGCTATTAGTTACCTAGTATATTGTCTAATATGAGGATTTTGTCTAACATGACAGCCAACACCTCTAATCATTGCACGACTGGTTGTACCCTGGTCTACGCAATTGTCTGTACACAACTCGCAATGCATGATACACACAGCATGGAACATATATAGGTTCCGCTCTAAAATTATTTTGCAAGCTTATTCTATTCAGAATTCACCGAATAGTCTACAATTTCTAGTTTGCATCACGATTGTTTTACGACGCTTGTAGAAAATGAATGCTTAAGGAATGTTCTATGAAGACATATATTATTTAAGTGATGCCACCAATCATCTGTGGCCCTATAAACACAGGCACTGTATTAATATCTAATAATGAACAAAAGCATGTTGTAGAGTTTGAATGGGAACAGCGGAGAGAGCACGTGTCAGGATAGATTATCGTGGTCTTCAAATGACAGACTCTAAAAAGAGAATTTGATGCCTGGGAATTTATTAATTTTTACACACTAAAGGGCCTGCATGTTGGGGCAGTGTCACAGTGCATCTTCCATGTTCACACAGAGATATGCTTCTCTCTCTCTCTCTCTCTCAGTCTTTGAAGTAACTTTGAGTACATAGAAAGATGTAACACAAATAAATTAATCATGATTGCTATCTACATTACGAAGCTACAGAATAGAAACCTGGCAATATCTTTAAGGAAAAGATGGAAGAGTGGCTTGCTCTCTTGAGTAGTGGAGTCTGACAAGTTCAGGATGTGCCATAAGCTGTTGAATGCAGCCAACACTACCGTAGGATTCTCATGCAATGCCACTGAAAGTAAATAAGTTATGTTAATAATTCATATAAAAATGGTTTTTTAACTACTGAGATGTCAGCAGCATTACTTGCTTTTATCATACTCAATCAACCAACTCTGAAACAGTCCATGATACAAAGTTGGGATAGTGCTTTCTATGTAACAAAATTCAGACTGCATATATCATATATGGAAGCGACGTCTACTATTTACTAAAATAGACTACATTAATATAATTATTAATTTACTTTCAATAGAATCGATTTAAATATACAATAATTAACTTACATATCTGGTCTGGTCTGCAAATGTTAAGTTCTTAAATCGATAATGATAGAGAACTTTACTCCTTTAATTATAACATTCAACTACATTCCAGGATGTGATTATAAATACGTGTATTGTTTGTGTTTTCGGAATGTGACCTGACAAAATTTTACTGATTTGCTGTGATCTGCCACCTTTTTATGTTATTTTTTAGTATGTATGATATGTATGATAAAAGCAAAATCAGGCTGACATTCCTCCTCCCAGGGTTATTTTTATCATGGCCTGGTCAAGACACCTTGTCAAGTTGATTAAGACCGATCTTTCGAGTTACATTCCAGATCAGCCAAACATACGTAGGGTTCTACTATTCTATTAACTAGTGCCGCAACAGCGACAGTGCTCATCTGCTGCTCTACTGTACTGGCTTTCGTTTCTGCAAAAGGTTGAAAGCCTGTTCTATCGCTAAACCGGCTACGTCATCATCAAAACTGTGTAGCATAGGTATTAACACTAAAACTAAACCCTAACAATGCATCCTACTTCATAGCTGCTCGACTGTCTTATATATTCGTGTCATAGTGTATCACTAGGCCTATAGTTGCCGCGAGATGGCACGTGCAAGTGTAATCAATAATCAAACATGGCATCGACCTTCGTGCACTGGTGATAATTCAAGAAAGTAGAGATAACCTAATTCCATTGAGTTGCTGAAATGTACAGGCTAAAATCCAAGTATATTCAGGCAGGCGACAATTTGGCTCAGCTGTGAGTAATAAATTAAACACATCTGCATTGCAGGTGTGCATGTTTATTAGAAAAGTGCCAGTTCACCCCATGCATCAGTAATGGATTGCCCCTGGGTTTTTGCCTACATTTCGGATGCCGGTAGCCACGCTAGCATTCAGGGTGCTATTAATATACAGACTGCTTTAGAAAATAATATGATTTAAGGAGTGTAAACCTTGTTCAACAAACTTTTGTCTTTGCAATTGAACTGCAAATGTAGCCTCACATCCACACAGGTATGGGCTCTAATAATAGCAAAAGCAGTTCAGTCCTTTGTTAACAGTCACCAAATCCATGTTTAACCCTCCTTTTCAGAGTCAAAAGGTTATCAGACACTTACTCTTCGCATGTCAGCGGAAAGTACATTTCATGGTCCTTTCAATAAAGCCATAAAAATGGTAGGTCACCACTGAAACAAAAAAGTTTTTCAATCGCTCCGTCAGACCATGTCCTCTGAAAATGTCTAAAATCTGCCCTGTGCCCCATTGACCTTTGACCTGTGACCTCCAATTTCGGCACAGTGATGGTTTTTCCTACCATGATACTATACACCGACTATCACGAGCATAGGTCGAGCCGTTTAGATTTGTGCTGCAATTCTGCATTTCCTCCCTATACCTTAAGTTAAGGAGTGAATGTTCCCCCTTCTTTTACACCTCTTGACCTTTGACCTTTGACCCCAGCTTCGACATCCCAACTCGTTTTGACGATCCCCCCCAACGACCCGAATATCGTGACCGTACGTCGAGCGGTTAAGATTTGTGCCCAACTGTTGACGGACGGACGGACGGACGGACGACGGACGGACGGACGGACGACCGGACGGACGGACGATCATGCGATTCTACAAGCTGCATCTGACTATGTCAGATGAGCTAAAAATAGAGAGCGTGAGCAACAACAGTACATGACGTATTCAGCCACACGAAAGGAGGATGAGACGAGTATGAAGGGGAAAGAGGATAAGGAGGAAAGAAGAAGGAGAAGAAAAAGAAGGAGGGGGACGGAAGATGAGGAGGAGGAAGAGGAGGAGGAGAAGGATAAGAAGAAGGGGGGGAGGAGGAGGGGAGGGGAGGGGGAAAGATGTTGTTTTTTGTTCACATGATCAGACGCGCAGCACCTAGTAAAACCGATTACCGTTAGATT
>NW_014577114.1:274119-282865 GCF_000485595.1 Priapulus caudatus | reverse complement strand
TGTGACACCACATAATAAATTTTAAATATAAAAACCCCTAGCCCTTGTTCATGCACATACCAAAAATGAGCAAAATCCGTTGAACCTGAACTGACTAATGGCAATTCCCATTTTTGGAAAAAAATTGCCGTGGCTCGAAAGTACGTCGACTGGCGTGCTCCAAAATAGGACGTTTAATATGAGAGCATAGCAGTAACAACTATACCCAATTTCAAACATGTGGGTCAAACGGTTCTTAAGTTATCGTTGACCGTAGCCAAATGTTGACGGACGGACGGGACGACCCATGGTAATAGCTCAGCTTGACGATGTCAAGGCGAGCTAAAAATCGGTAAAAATTTTCTTAAAACCTTGAGAGTATCCTTAAGTTAAGGTGAGAATGTTCCCCCTTCTTTTACACCTCTTTACCTTTGACCTTTGACCCCCAGCTTCGACATCCCAACTCGTTTTCGGATTACCCCCCACGTCCCGAATATCGTGACCGTACGTCGAGCGGTTAAGATTTGTGCCCAACTGTTGACGCACGTACGGACGCACGCACGCACGCACGCACGCACGCACGCACGCACGCACGCACGCACGCACGCACAATCATGCGATTCTACAAGGTGCATCCGACTATGTCAGATGAGCTAAAAACATGTGTATTTCATATATGTATGTTTTATATGTATATCCTGCTTATATCAGATGTTCCTTCTGAACCCTTATATTTACTTAATACTAACCAACATAGAAGAGCCATTTGGCAATTTCCGACTTGCAACTGAGACTCTGGAAGTAGACATGAATGGTTTCATCTAGTAGAATACTCTGTAGCTGATCTACAAGAAAAAAAACCTTTCTGTTACTTTGTATCAGCTATGCTGCTTACATGGATACACAGCAATACATTCAAGCCTTTTAGTGAAAATATTAAAAGTATCCGCAATGTTGCTCATACTTTGCAAGTAAATAGATATTTTTTATTTTATACCATCTTTTACGTATATGTATTAGCAATAACAGTGTATGATATAAAAATACTGCAGGTGATTACTTGGAAAAACCTGTAGTAATTTTTAATAGCAGCAGAAGAATACAGCCCACATTAATTAGCGAAATGTTTCAAATTTCAGACAGTCACTATTGTTCAAGTATACAGTGTAATACCTGCTGATGCAGAAGCCTCCTCTAGTAACCTATCAAATGGTCCATCATGAAGGGTAAACCCACACGATTTCAGTGATAAGGTGGCAGATGACAATAGCTACATGCAAAAGAAATGTTTTTTGCATGAAAAAAGCTAGCTATATCAGTCAACAATCCTCTATCAGAAACCGTTGGGACAGCTGTGTCTTTGCTATTCACAATTTTTTGAATCTAAGGTATTAAAATACACACAAAGTAAATTACGCTAACATCCTAGCCAGAAATGTCACAGGACAATGTAAGCAAATACATCCAATTATTATTTTTACAGTAAAAACCTTAATTGTCAAGATTCAAACTTAGGGAGATATTATTAGTTTATTTGTACAACAATAATTGAAAATGAAATGATTGGATTAACATAAACCAGAAATTTCAGTTTTCAAGGTTTTTAAATTTATAATTTTGGATTTCTTGAATATTGCTGTGATGTAATTTCAGTTTGTGTGAGAATCGTCGACGAAGAATCATTGACATATTTTAGAGATTGACAGTTATGAACCATTTATATCCAAAATAAATGAGACACATTAAATATATTTTACCTTGAATGCAGCATGTTTGTCGTAGATTGCTTCTCCTGGGGCATCATCTTTTATTTCTGCTTTCTGTGCTGTTAACTAAAATATTTTATTACTACTTAAATAACATAAACACGCGCACACGCACACGTCGTACACATCATACACACACAGACACACGCATACACAAACACACGCACACATGCACACACAAACACACAAACTCAATGCCTCGTTACGTTTATAAAAGCCAACTACAAAGCCAATGTTATAATATTTAAATTAAATTATATGTGGAACCACAAGACCAGCAGACATATATCTACTTCTGCACCTCGTCCACATAATGCTTTATATTTTCAAGCTTGTTAACCACTTAATAAAACACTAGGACTTACCATTTGCAGTCGTGCTACGTCCACTAGAGTCTGCATGTTTCCTGCAGTAGGTAATGTTGCAGGAATAATTGGGCATTTTTCTACTCCTCCCGTTGCAATAAATGCCTACACATAAGTAAAACGTCTATGAGCATAGCAAACTCAAACTCATCGTAAATCATGCACTTATTTTTATCAATGTACCCTGATTTACATACCATAAATCCTTTGATATTCCTTAATTGCTAACAGCTGTTTACTTACTGTGGTAATCCCAACACATTAATGTTGTAGTCGGCTCAATTTATATGTCTCAGTGTAAACTGACCCAATTTACCCATGTATCGCAGCCACTTGTGAAATGTATAATTGAGTCCAATAAGAAATCGGGGATGATTTGACAAGTTATCCAACATGACTTTTTACTATTGTGGTATGTATAGTATATTTTAAAAAACGAGTTCACAATTAGGCAACATTAACAAAGTTCATTTTACCTGTATCTCGGCTTCTTTTGTGTGGATTTCCTGGTTTACATCTTTCTTCCTCTTTTCTGCCACCAAGCTGTCGAGATCATACTTGTAGTCGGAATGATTTGATTTGCTATTTAAACAAATTAAAATTACTACATGGCATGTTTGCGCCAGTGAACTTGATATCATAACCATCTTTAATATGCATATAGAATTTATGCCTGATTGCAAGGGCTAAGAAAGTTATTACACCAATCAGGGTTAAATTATAGCTGAATGTTACACACATATATGTACAAGGAGTAACTGTATAACTTATAATATTATATACATAGTAAAATGAATAGCATAAGACCTTCACTGCGATACAATCAACGTACCTGAATGACGTGTCACTTTTAGAGCCGAAATCAAAATCAGGCAGATCATCATCACTGCCGACGGGACCAGTACTATGCTTACCATTGGCGTGTGTTGCCATTTTCGTTATTGGATTACCTAGCAAAAAATAAACCTTTACATTCACTCATTCATAGCTGAAGCTATCATAGCAAGGAAATTGAGAGCACACTTGAAGAGATGACGAAGTTGTGAAAAAGTATGACTAAGAAAAACTATTGTTACGTTGCCTTCTTCTGTTACTTGTTGGTGTCCACTTTACCAGATATGGTTACAAGATAGTTATATAATTATACTATAGTGCATTCAGAGAGTGAACACAAACTACAAACATGTGGATAATAAACCATAATTAAGAGCTGCAAAGGTCTTGCAGCATTCCTCCCAGGCCTTTAGCACACGGGGGCCCAGCATATAAACTGAAGCTAATTTGTGACATAAATCATCCAAAATGGTTTAATTGTCATCAACATGCCTAATTTTCAGCTGTTCACTTTTGAAAAACCCCAAACAGTCATGCTGTGTTTTCACAGCTTGACAGATATTTCTCCACACTGATAGAGTTTACCTGTGCATTGGGGCCAATTATGGTACGATACACATATTACTGGACATGCAACCCTTGCATTTGACAATTTTTATTGCGATTCACCAAAAATCCTTAGGATTTTATTTTAAGGGCAGTGAGAAGGCCAAACTCATGAGGAGATGGGGTTGATGTAACAACCACCAGTGCTGGATTGCACATAAAGAATGCTGACAATGCTTTGTTCGGACAGGGACGTGTGACTGGGTTTGTTCCGTGGAGATAGGATAGCAAATTGTCTTAGGAGAAAATGTTTTAGCAGATGGCTAGACCTGTGAATTGTCACCCGCTGGAGAGGTGAGTGCTCGGCCTACTAGAGACGTGATTTGTCACACATGGTCGAAGTCGCTGGAGGTACGTTCCGTACGTAATCCGTACCCCATTAGACACTTGTTTTGTAATAATATTATTAACGACACATTGCCATTGCCATTGGGTTGTAGTGGCTAGTGTAGTGGATTCAAGGATGTATTAGGTGATCACAATTCATTGTGTACTGTAATAAGTGTGGTACTGATTTATGGTCAGAGTAGCGTTTAAACCACCATATCGTAACTTTCGTAAATGTGGGGCTACACCCCTCAAAATTGACTGAGGCCTTCTTCAGGGTTTTGTCTAAAAATTTCTAGCAACAAATTAGCTCCAAGAAACGGTCTTGCTAGGGTTAGAAGACCTCGTATAGACACTTGTAATAGACCTTGTATAGACCTTGTAGTTGTATATACAATCGGTCGCACAGCCTGGTCGGGCTAGCAACAAATATGTCCTATGTTGTCAGAAAGGCGGGACAAAACGTCCTTTAACCGAGGGTACTCACCTGGTTTTTAGTGTTTCTCACCATTTCAATGCTCGCGTATTACGCCCGCCATATCACTTAGATTCAGTCTGCTATGGCCCTCAAATTTCTGTTCCTATTTGCGCGCGTAATTTACGCACTCATACTACTTTGTATCCAGAAATAAATGCATCGTAGTGGCGCCATCTAGCAGAGGAAAAAGGTGGTTTTTAAACCTGGATGTTGTAGCATGATTTGGGGCCCAATGATGATATAACAGCTGTCCACATGTGCACGTGTTGCACATTGCGAAAATGCATTGCCATTGGGGTCACCTAATACATCATTGAATCAGATTTGGCCTAGCTCCAAGAAACGGTCTTGCTAGGGATAGAAGACCGTCGGTATTCTAAAGGTAGGGGCACACAAGCGTATTTTTTCGCCCGATCGCGGCGAATTTTAAAATCGCTCGAAAAATTCACCCGTGTGCCCGTTCACGTCGACGAATCGCCCGTATCAGAAATGTTAGATATTTTCGGCCGATTATTTACGCCGGCGATTATTTACTGGCAAATTCGCTCGTGTGCCCGTGTCCGGCGTATTTTGTCAAGCGATCGATTTTTTTAAACCAATCGGACGTGTTGTTGGTATCATGTGATGCATCATGTGATTCCGTCGAGAGGCGTACGCGTACGCTCTCAAATTCGCTACGTGTGCCCCTTCGTGATCGGGCGATTAAATTCGCTACGTGTGCCCCTTCGTGATCGGGCGTATAAATTCGCTGGCGATTTTAATCGTCGCGATTGGGCAAAAAAATACGCTCTTGTGCCCACGGTTTTAGACCGTCGTTCTTGAGCCCGGCGCACACGTGAGTAATTTTACTCAAGTAAAATGACGCACGAGTCATTTTACTCACGTGTGCGGCGGATTTTCGCATGCGTCATTTTACTCAATATCAAACGTGTTTGATAATTTTTGACTCATGCGTCATTTTAATCAACGTGTGCGCGCGCGCTGAGTAAATTTACTCAACACTGGTACTCCCAGCGCATACGTTTAAATCATTGTGCGCCCATGCAGTATTGGCTGCGCACAGTCACGTTATCTGCATTACCACTTACACCTTAAATAATTTACTCACGTTTGCAGCAGACGCTGAAAATATGACGCGTGAGTAAAATTACTCTTGTGTCATTTAACTTGAGTAAAATTACTCACGTGTGCGCCGGGCTTTATAGACAATCGGTCGCACAGCCTGGTCAGGCTAGATTTGGCCTAGACCGAATAATTCTGTCCCAGATAACCTTTTTTATATTTTGGTGAGGGTTATTGGCCAGTATAACGCATCCAAAATATAAAACGTTATCTGGGACAGAATTATTCATCTGGATTTGACCCTGATTTCGTCTGTCAATGTTGAACTTAGTCCGAGCCGACGCAGACCCCAGTAATGGGGTCTAAAAAAAACCGGTAAATAATGCTCATATAGGGTCTATGTCCCCCAGGGTACCGCCGGAACGTTCCCTGGTAACTATCTGATATGGTTAGGGTTAGGCAGGGGCGTGTACAGGGGGAGGGGGTCCAGGGGGTCCGGACCTCCCCCCCCCTGCTCGCGCAGAAAACGCATCTAAGGGGTCTAATTTCAAAAAATGTCTGACCCCCCCTTCGCGTGCTCGCAAGTTTGGGATACGGTTAGACCCCCCCCCCCTGGTACAAATCCTGTACACGCCCCTGTTAGGGTTAGGGTTAGGGTTAGGGTTAGGGTTAGGGGGCTCAGGGATAGAGAAGATGTCCAGTCCTATCTTATCAACTAAAATCATCCTATCCAATCACCGTACTGGACATCATCTCTATCCTTGAACCGGGTTAGGGAGTAGGCGTAGGCGACTCCCTAGACTCGTTAGTGGAGTAGGCGAGGTACGGTCCGGCATATTAGATAGTACCAGCAGAGCATATAAGCAGCACGCAATGCACGCCATGTGTACGTGCATATGCAGGTACGCACGCGCACGTGTACATCCAAACGCATGCCAGACGCACGCAAGCACGCGCGCATCGCACATACGGAGTGTGCCCTGCACACGCACGCACAGCACGTACGCACCATGCACGCCAGGTGTACGTGGCACAGACGGGACAACGCACGCACGTATATCGTGCATACGCATCGCTGGCACGCTCGCACGCACCGTGTACGTGCACACCACGCACACACGTGTACGCTTGACATAGCACGCCACGCACGCACCGCACGTGTACGTGAACACGCACGCACTCACACACGCAACGCAGGCACGCAACGTGTCGTTCACACGCACGAGCACGCACGCAACATGTGTACGTTCACACGCAACGCACGCAGCACCGTGTAAACGTTCAACGCACGCACGCACGCACGTGTACGTTCACACTGTCACGCTACGAAGCACAGCACGTGGTACGTTTCACTACGCACGCACTCAACGTGTACGTTCACACGCATTGCAGGCACCCACGTTAACGTTCACAGCACGCACGCGGTGCGCTAGGCACGACGAACGCACGTGTAACGTACACCGGCACGCACGCGCGCACTCGTGACGTCACACGCACACAATGCACGCAACGAGTGTACGCACGCACGCGCGCACGCAAGCACGTATACGTGCACACGAACACCGCCAGCGCGCGCACGTACGCACACGACGCCGCACCGCACGTTTTACCGATACACACGCACGAAATGCCATGGCACGCAGGTGTACGTGCACACGCACAGCACTGCAACGTCTACGTGCACATGCATCAGCACAGCACGTATCAACACCGGCAGCGTACGGCACAACGCACTCATGCACACACGTGTACCTTGCCACGCAGCACGCAATGCCCGCAAAACGTGTGCGTGCACCACGAATATAAATTTGAACAATGTCATTGGCAGATGAAGAGAGAGGAAGATTTTTTAGGAAATTAAAAAGATTTAGGTGAAAAATTAAAAGAAAACAGAACGGAGGGGAAGAATTATTTTACAAGAAAGATTAAAGAAAGATTTTTTTTATAGTTTTTTTATAAAAGGATTAAAGATGAGAAAGAGAGGAGCAGCAGTGATGGAATGAGGATTTTTATAACAGAAGAAATTTATTGTTTTTTTTTATTTTTTTTTTTTTTTTTTGTTTTCAGAGAAATTATTGTTTGCCGAAATAATAGGCCTATACTGAAGTATAAATATATATTTTAAGTTTTGAAAAGTATTTTTAAGCTCTAAAAGGCATCTTGGTGTCATAAATTTTTAAAATTTCTTGGGGTAGGACCCCTCAAACCCCCCTTTTGACGAGGGGGGAAACCACCCTAAAGAGGCTCCCCCGCTAACGGCTGCGCCGGGCAGCACGTGGCCGTCGACAGTCTGTTATTGACTGCTAAATGGCCTGAACCAATTTTATGCTTACGCCGCCCCGAAATTTTGAAGATCGCCAATACCCGTATAAGCTATGGAAGAAAATTGAGCAACGGCGATTGGCTAGAATGTTTAGGACACGCCCATATCGCACGCTACACCATCGGCATCGCCGCATTTTTGCACAGGGGGCTTATTTTATTTTATTTCTTATTATTTTTGGCTAATTAATGTTTTTATTTTAGAATTAGGGTAGGGTAGGGTTACGGGTTAGGTTATGGATTCGGTTTAGGGTTATAATTAATTTAGGTTTAGGGTTAGGGTTAGGTTTAACTATATTTCTATATCTGTGAATCATATTAATCTCAGTGGTCAAGCAGCTAGACCGGTTTGCTTTCGTGCCCGTGAGTGGCGCGTTCCGAACGCCATATGGTGTTATTTTATTTTCTTAACTGGCGTTATGTATTCTATTGTATTTTATTTGTTCTAGCATTATTTTGTTCTGTAACTTTTGTTTAATGTTCTGAATTAAATATATTTCTTTAAATAATATTAGCTTTATAAATTTAATAATATTAGCTTGTTGACTAATAATGCGTGTCCTAAAATTTTTCTAACGCCAATGACGTTCGCTCAATTTTTCTTCTCAAAGCTATAACGGTTTGGGAAATCGCAAATGTCGCCGCCGGCCCTGCTACTTGCTGTGCTATAGATCTATATCCGACTCTGACCCCCTATACTTACAAGCATCTGGGTCCGGGATTTTGGGTGTCATTACTAATAGCGACCTTCGCTGGAAAGCACAACATGCCATTGATTATATTTCTAAGAAAGAGTCTCGTTCCTTTGGTATGAATTACGGCGTAAATTAACCTTATATAGCTTAGCCGATTCTAAAACTCGGTCCCTTGCGTTCTATGATTCGCTATTGCGCTATTGCGCTATGCTATATTCGCATTGCGTCCCTATGATTCTCCCCATATTGCAGGCCCGTAGCCAGCTTTATATTGGGGGGGGGGGTTCGTTTTTCAATGTTGGCAATTTGCTC
>NW_014577114.1:269065-274054 GCF_000485595.1 Priapulus caudatus | reverse complement strand
ATTTGTTTATTTATATTTGTTATATAATTTTTGTATTAATTATTTATTTATTTTTGTCATGTTTGTTTTTTGTTTCACTAACTACGTATTTCTTGACGCAAACTTTTTTGTACATATATGATTTCCTTTTTATGGATTTAATAATAATGCATCTACTGTGATAATTTCGCTATGCTTACATCTTCATCTACTCCTGCTTACATATATGTGAAAAGTCTTGTTTGTTTTGTCCTACGCAAATATTGCTTCGTTCCTGCTATTGTTTTGTTGTTATTAATTTGATCAATTTATGTTGAGTGTTGATGTTTTTAAATGTTCAATGTTTCCTTAAAGTGTACAGTATCTTGTTGCTCATTCTATATTCATTGTATATTTTGTTCATTACATATTGTTCCTACACTTTTTCTCCTTTGATTTATAAACTGTTTGCTTTATGCTTCTTCATTACCATTATTGCTTATTCAGCGGCTGCTTTACGTTTAATCTACTCTTGGGGGGGCAGGACTAGATGACTTAAGTGTTCCTTCGCACTCCCGTGCTTAAACTGATTAAAATTGTACTTCTAACATGTAATTATTTTCTTTTATACGAGTGTACTCTGTATTTATGTATGTCTTATGCACAAATAAACTGTTTTCAATCTTCATCTTCAATCTTCAATCTATCTTTCAATCTTCAGGTGAGTAGGCTACATAGCCCGACCAGGCTATGCGACGGATTGTCTATACAGTCCTATTCTAACCCTAGCAATACCGTTTCTTGGAGCTAGTGAGTACAGAGTAGCCTTTGAACGCCGTTTTTTCCATTTTCTGCGAAAAAACTTCATTGGTAGATATGTATATACTGTATAGCCCGGACCTCGAAGAATAACGTGCGCAAGCCCAGTTTCAAAACGCTGTGGCTATATATGCCGCAGCCGGCACGGTCTTCGTTTTCCTAAATGCCCGGCAGTTCTTAACCCTAACCCTAAACCTAACAAAAACCCTAACTCTAGCCCTAAACCTAACCCTAACCCTAACCCTAATTCCTAACTCTAACCCTAACCCTTGTTTACTCGAGATAACGCTAAAAATTAAAAACTGCCGGGCATTTAGGAAATCGAAGACGTGCCGGCAGCCGTCAGATATACGCCGGCTGCCGGGCATATAGCCACTGTGTTTCAAAAACCCTCTCCCTGATTTGTCAAACAGTTTCTAGGCTTAGCCGCTTAGTTATACAGTTCAACATAGTCGCAAATGCAGACGTTATAACCCGCGTTGCTAATCTGAGGTGCGGGTTTATTTACCCATTTACCCATTATTTACGCTGAGAGGGTCTATGTCACGGGTACTGCCAGAACGTACCTGGGTACAGTCTGGTATACCGGAACGTACCCTGGTACCAGAGCATTATAAATCAACGTGATCGTGCGTGCGTGCGTGTGCACGTACACGTGCGTGCATGTGTGTGTGTGCACGTACACGTGCGTGCGTGCGTGTGTGTGCAGGTACACGTACGTGCGTGCGTGCATGTATGTGCACGTAGACGTGCGTGCGTGCGTGCGTGCGTGTGCACGTACACGTGCGTGCATGCGTGCGTGTGCACGTACACGTGTGTGCGTGCGTGTGCACGTACACGTGCGTGCATGAGTGTGTGCGTGCGTGTGCACGTACACGTGCGTGCGTGCGTGCGTGCGTGTGTACGTACACGTGCGTGCGTGCGTGCGTGTGCTTGTATCGAACAATATCACGCATCTGCTTGCTGCCAACCGTTAAACTGCGCATGTGCGCATATGACGTCAATGTTTATAAACATAAAAACAACGTCATGTAGTAGTATATATGCGTGTATACATAAACTATATGTGATATCAGATCATTATATGCTCGGGATTGCAATAATTGTAGATCCGGCCTGTGCATAACGAAAATGTGTGCTTGAAAAAAATAATGATCGGAAGAATTATTGGTCCGCCCATGGCCGGACTGGCCGGACCGGCTCCGCCGGCCCTGAGTAGTAAGCATAAAAGTCCGGGGGCACTCCCATTGTTAAAGGCCGCGGTACAGGGTATATATTTTCCGATCATCATTAGCCTGTTGGCACAGGGAATTATCTAGATACCAAACAAGCGAGCTGATATTGACCTAATAAGCGAGTTCGTATTAGCCAAGGGGTTGTGTGACGTCACAGGTCACCGGGTCATTTGTGACAAAAATCGGTGAAATCTCGAGTGCGGCGTGCGCTCTCGAACAAGTCTGTCAACTGAGGGTCAAGCCCGGGTGTTGGTCGCTCAGACTCGAGTACTCATTTACTCAACACGATCGTGTCTGAGGGTTATTGCAGTCGTGCTCCACCCGCGTGTGGTAGCACTTTGAACTAACTGTTGATAGGTACACGATAGTCGTCCAGTAGGGTTGTCATATCGTATATCATTGTGCTATTTTGTAACATTGACCGTACATATTCTCTGTATATTCTCTGCACATATTCGTGCGTGTTTTGCTTGCATATCCCGTGTCTGTCATTGATATTGCGTTCACATGCGATTGATTAATTATATCTGATTATATGGTGTGCATTGTTGTTGGAACTTAAGATATTTTGTGCATTTTGGTAGCCCCTATAGGGGGGCCTACCCACTAAAAGATTTCCCCCCCTAGATAGAGATTTTTTTTCTTATTTTTGGTTTCCCAGAAAATAAAATAAAATAAATATATAGAGAGATTACATATTTCATTAAGACAATACACACGCAATATAACGGTGAAGTAAGCCTACTTATGGTTGTAGCTGGGTTTTGCGTAAAGCAAGGCGAGTTGCATTAGCCGTTTGAGTTGAAAACGAATTTGTACACTCACAGAAACAATGCCTCCTAAGAGAGTTGCCAAAGAATCCCCGGAAGAGGCACCGGAGCAGGAAGTTCCTCTTTCTCCACAAATGAAGGCAGTGATGTTTTTTATGCAGCAACAACAACAGCAACAACGAACATTTATGGCAGAGCAATTACAAGCACAACGGGATGCTACTGTACAGTTACTGTACAGAGTCTTAGTTCAGAAACCCCCTGTTTCGGATGGCGACCCTTATTTGGGTCAGCCCAGTAGAGTGTTGGCTTCCCCCGCGGAGCTTGTTCAGTCGGGTCTGTCAAATGAAGTGTTAGCTCCACCCGTGGAGTTAGTTCAGAAACCCCCCGTTTCTGATGTCGACCCTCAGTCAGGTCTATCAAATGGAGTGTTCGCTTCCCCCGTGGAGCTAGATCGGGTAGTATGTCAAGCAGCATGCCGCATTACTGGTGAAGTGTTACTGATAGGAAGCTACTCGGCAGCCTTGATGAAATAATATAACACAAAACAACATTATTGTGTCTACTCGGCAGCCTAGATAAAACAGTAAGGCGACTCCCTAGACTCGTTAGTGGAGTAGGCGAGGTACGGTCCGGCATATTAGATAGTACCAGCAGAGCATATAAATCACGTTGATTTATATGCTCTGGTACCAGGGTACGTTCCGGTATACCAGACTGTACCCAGGGTACGTTCTGGCAGTACCCCGTGGACATAGACCCTCTCAGCGTAAATAATGGGTAAATGGGTAAATAAACCCGCACCCTCAGATTAGCAACGCGGAGTTATAACGTCTGCATTTGCGGACTATGTTGAACTGTATAACTAAGCGGCTAAGCCTAGAAACTGTTTGACAAATCAGGGAGAGGGTTTTTGAAACACAGTGGCTATATGCCCGGCAGCCGGCGTATATCTGACGGCTGCCGGGCACGGTCTTCGATTTCCTAAATGCCCGGCAGTTTTTAATTTTTAGCGTTATCTCGAGTAAACAAGGGTTAGGGTTAGAGTTAGGATTAGGGTTAGGGTTAGGGTTAGGTTTAGGGCTAGAGTTAGGGTTTTTGTTAGGTTTAGGGTTAGGGTTAAGAACTGCCGGGCATTTAGGAAAACGAAGACCGTGCCCGGCTGCCGGGCATATATAGCCACAGCGTTTTTGAAACTGGGCTTGCGCACGTTATTCTTCGAGGTCCGGGCTATACAGTATACATATCTACCAATGAATGTTTTGTTCGCAGAAAATGGAAAAAACGGCGTTCAAAGGCTACTCTGTACTCACTAGCTCCAAGAAACGGTATTGCTAGGGTTAGAATAGGACTGTATAGACAATCCGTCGCATAGCCTGGTCGGGCTATGTAGCCTACTCACCTGTTTTTGTATATTTGTCACCTGCTGCTACACCTCACATATTATGTTTCTTATTGGGCGCATCGTTAAGTCATAAGCCTTGTCACCAGCACTCAATTCTCCCAAGAAAGACTCATTTGACGATATTTTTTAAGTTGACGTATTTGATGTTTTTTTTAAAACGATGGTAAAAACAACAAAACATGCATGAACTTGAAGTGGTGCTTTTCCGTGTTTCTGTTCCCTGCTGCCATCTATCGTCGTTATCATGTATTACTGACAGTGACACATAAACCTCATAACCTCATCAACCTCATAAAGGTTATAGTCTTCAACGTCAAATATGGACTATATCGAAGACTGAACGAAATGAAATTAATCAAATAGACATATCAGCAGTACAGGTCGCAGTGGGAAAAGCTTCAAATTAGCAATTAACTAAAGAGGAAGGGAGAGAATTCCAATATGGAATGATAATGCAAAAACAATGAACACGTCGAAAGCTCACGCTCAGGTGTAGCCACCAAGGTAGCCACAAGTTCCCATCTACGTGGCGAGAGGTCTTCCGTCGTGTAACAGTCGGAGAGCCTGGTCGGTTTAGCTCAGGTGATACAGTGCTACGATATTAACAGGCTTCATCAAGAAAGAGGGAGAGCAGCTTTTTGCTGACTGGCATCCAATTTAGAACAGTTCTGAAAGGTATAGGGCCACTAGTCTGTCCAAGCATATCTCAATACAGGCCCGTAGCCAGGGGGGGTTCGGGGGGTTCGAACGAACCCCCCCCCAAGCAGAAATTTTTTTTTTTGAAAATTTGCAAGAATTTCAC
>NW_014577114.1:261438-263095 GCF_000485595.1 Priapulus caudatus | reverse complement strand
CTATTCTCTCTTTCTCTCTCTCTCTCTCTCTCTCTCTCTCTCTCTCTCTCTCTCTCTCTCTCTCTCTCTCTCTCTCTCTCTCTTTCTCTATCGCTCTCTCCCCCTCTCGCTCACTTTTTCTCTCCCTTTCTTCATTTCCCTCTCTGTCTCTCTCCCCTCTCTCTCTCCCCTCACGCTCTCACTCTCTCTTTCCCTCTTTATCGCCCCTCTGTTTACACTAGCATGCGTGTGTAAGTGCATATTGCTGTGAGCCCATTGATCGCCATCATTTCTGACAGATTTCCAAAAAAAACATCAAACAGATTTAGTATCATTTATACAAACGACATTCGTTGAATCAAATAGCACGATACACGAGATTGACTTAAAAATGTGGAGACAAGAATAAAAATAATCTATACAAGTACATACTTTTGTTGGTACCATAATTTTATGACCGTTGGGTTATGATTAGGGGGGATTACTTTTTTAACCCCAGATAGCATGCAACCGTTATGCCAACGTTTCACCTAAAAAATATATACAAAAACGTGGTAAGGCTATGGTGATGAAAATGATTGTTCACATCGAAAATAGATAGTGATCGAAATTAGTGGGAAAATTCAGCTTAATGAGTAGAATTGTTTGCAAAATACCACGTGTATTATATCATGTTATTTGATTCAACCGTTGTCACGTTCAAAGAAATGAGACTGAACTTGTTTGAGTATTACAGCAATTATACAATCTATCAAATTTCACACACCGAACCTTTGGGAAATATAATTAAAAAAAGAAGGTGGAGTTGGCTTGGTCATGTAGCCCGGATGGAAGGTACTATAGCGAAGCCCGATGAAGACGGCACTTAAGATGGAAGCCCGAGACGGGAGGAGAATGCACGCACGCACGCACGCACGCACGCACGCACGCTCGCTCGCCTAAGCGCATGTAAACGGACGCACGCACGCACGCACATACGCTCGCTTGACCCAGTCACACATACACGACGCACGGCCCGCGCACTGAAAAATCAGCAATTTTGGCCAGTGCGTTGTCGTTCGCTGGGTGTGCGTCAGCATTCGTTACTCGTTCGTCGAGCGCGCTGGACCAACGCTATGTATTCGTTGTCATTCGCTCGTGCGTCGGGATTTTTGAGCATGCTCAAAATTGTGCGCGGAGCTCGACGCATGAAGGTACACGCCAGAAGGACGCCAGACACGCGCAGAGCGCGCTGGACTAACGCCAGACCCACGCGGAGCACACGATGGGTATTCGTTGTATGTTCGTCGGCTGAGGTGTAGCGAACACCTAGCGCACACCTAGCGCACACCTAGCGTGCTTCTAACGCATGTCCAGCGAACATGCAGCGATTATGGGCGTGCTGAACGTGTGCTGAACGAGTCTGTAGCGCGCCCAGCGTTCTTCTAGCGTGTTCCTAGCGTGTACGCAGCGTGTAGCCATGGGGTATATAAACAGGTCTCGCCCCACCTCCTCATCATCACTTCTCCTCCGACCCTCATGGGTGATGACAGAGATTCCTGCTGATCGTGTCTAGAAGAACCACCTCAAAAGATGGAGGATCTCGACAGGCTGCGACTACAATACGAAATCGCGGTTCTACAACATCAGCAGAACCTCATGGAACTGGCACTTCACCAAGTCCATGTCATCAGGAGAA
>NW_014577114.1:251903-257829 GCF_000485595.1 Priapulus caudatus | reverse complement strand
GGTCTCGCAAGTTTGAAAATTTTATTTTGAGCCGTTTACAAGTAGAGGTTTCAGTGTAGTTTTGTTGGCTGTACCCCATGTTAATACTGCGTATGTTAGATAGGGATAAACCAGAGAATAATATATAGTAGTAAGCAGATCTTGTGGAATATAGTGTCTAAGTTTAGATATAATACCTGTTGATCTTGCAATTTTTGTCGAAATATAGGTAATATGATTCTTCCATATGTAAGACGATTATCAATGAAGATTCCTAGATATTTCATAGTGGATGTAGAAGGAAGATGGTGCATTGTTTCCCATTTTCACGCTAAAGTTGTTGTTCTGATTATTTGAGTTAGTAATTGTATTGAATGAATTGAATTGAAGGAATTGAATTGAAGGAATTGTATTGTATTGAATTCCAATAATCATGAACTTGGTTTTCTGGTAGTTGACTGATAGGATATTTGCTGACATCCACGTGTCAATTTTTTTAATTACGGTATTTACTAAGTGTTGAAGATCACCGATGTTTTTATTTGTCATAAATAGGTTAGTATCATCAGCAAAAAGTCTGGTGTTAAAATTTGTAGCATTGGGGAGATCGTTAACATAAATAAGAAAGAGTAGTGGACCTAGGGTAGATCCTTGAAAGACACCACAGGTCGTCTCAGCCAAGTTTGATTTGTATGAATTTATAGATGTATAGTGATAACGATTAGTTAAGTATGATAGAAAAAAATCTAAAGCCAGACCTCTGATACCATAATGTTCCAGTTTTGTGAGTAATATATTGTGGTTAACTGTATCGAAAGCTTTGGAAAGGTCCAGAAAAATGCAGCAAGTATGCAATCGAGAGTCTAATGCATTAACCAAGTTATCAAAAGATTTCAGCTGTAGCTAGTGCAGTAGAGTAGTTTTTTCGAAACCCAAATTGATACTCACTAAGAACATTATTTTGATTTAAAAATTTAATGAGGCGAAGATAAATTAGTTTTTCAAAAAAATTTGTTAATGGTGATAAGAGATCGAGAGATAGGCCGATAATTAGCTGGTTCATTCTGTGAACCGGTTTTATGTAAAGGAATTATTTTGGCTATTTTGAGTTGGTCCGGAAATTTCCCACAATTTAATAGAGGAATTGAACAAAATTGTTAAGACAGGGGAAATAATATGAGAGGCCGATTTATAAAATTTAGCTGGTACTTCATCGGGCCCATGCAGTTGCCTTATTGATATTCATACTTTTGAAGATAGAGATGACTTCTTCATTTACAATAGGAGTCAAGAAGATGGAATTTCTAACTGGATTCAATAAAAAGTTTTGAAAAGGAGTATCCGTATTTTTTATTTTACTAGACATTAAACACACCAATGCTTTGAAAGTAATTATTAAATTTTTCACTAACTGCTTTTGAACTAGAAGTTGAACTATTTTCAGGTAAGTGAATATCGGGATTAACAGAAACTTTATTTTTTAGTTTAATTATTTCATTGATTGTGTGGTCCATGTTTTTCTCATATTGTTTTTATTCACAGCTACTAATTTATTATAATGTTTTTTTTTAGAGATTTCTTTAATATGTGTTAACTTATTAGAGTATTTCTTGTATAAGCGACGCATATAGCCTCAGTTCCTTTTAAGTAATGGGAATGAAATAGTTTTGATTTTAATTTAATTGATGTCCGTATACCCGCAGTGATCCATGGTTTTGCACAAAATGTTGATTTAGTCCTAGATAAAGTTATCAATGGTGCATGTTTGTCCAGATTATTTTTAAATATAGCAAGAAACTGGTTGCACACACGGAGCCTAAGTTAGGTTCAGTAGATTCAAAATTAACTAAGTCCAGTTCCTGTTGTAGACTATCACAAAACATTCTCATTGAACGTATGACAATTTTCTCCTTTTGATCTACCCTATTACGTTGCACAAGAATAAAAATCAGTAAATGGTCTGAAATTGCATGTGTATTATTATACCAGAGTTTATAATGTTGCTGAGATTGTTAGTGTAAAAATGGTCAATAAGTGTTTTAGATGATTTGGTAATACGAGTTGGTTTAGTAATTAGAGGCATAAATTGATTGGAGTAGAGCATATTAATATAGTTGCTGGTTTGGGTGTTCGATTCTTGTTTCAAAAGATCTATGTTAAAATCGCCACAAATGTAATAGTTACCTGAAAAATTATTAAAATTTTGGAGAATATCGTCATTTGTGTTTCAATTAAAAAGCTGTATTCCATTGTTCGGGTGTCGATAGATGACACCAACTGTAGTTTTTTTTATTGAAGTTACCTAATGTGATCCGCAGTTGCTCAGCATGCACTCCTGTCAATGATATATCATGCCGCAAAGTATAATTAAAGTTATCTCTTATATACATCCCAACTCCTCCAGCATTAGTAGTTGAATCCTGTCTAATGAATGAATAACCAGGTATATCAATGTTATAGTGCACGTTGGATCCTAATTTAGTTTCAGAAATTGCACTTAGGTCAGGAATTTTAGCAGTATTTAATTGAACAAGTAAATCTAGAAGGTATGTTAAATTTTTTTGTAAACGTCGTGCATTTATATGTAGTATGAACAAGTCGTTTCGCTTGTCATTACAGATTAGTAGTCGAAGAGTTTTAGGTTTCATATATTTATTGTTTGGATGTCTCAAATAATGGTCAGGGTCTCGATCATCATTTTTAATAGGATCATGCATATAGTTTAGAATCTGTAATTAGAGATTAGAGGATTAATTAGTTCAAGTAAAGGAAAAGTGGAACTTATAGTTTCTATAAGGTCTTCATCATTAATTTTCTGAAAAGCAAGAATTGTTTCAATACAGGAGTAACAATAAAATGGTTCTCTCGATGTACTCAAGGATTCAAATTGTTGATTCGTCAAAGTTGTGCATTTTGTGTGAGACCAAATTTGACATACGTTGCATAAAATAGCACATTGGTTAGACTTACATGGCTTTAAGCAAGGGAAATGAACCATCGCGGTAGCTACCAAAATTACAAGATGTACAATATGTTACATGTGGTAGGTTAATCAACAGATTGGCGCCGAGATTGAAGTTGAGCTATGTCAGTTTCGTTGCGAAGTTCCAGAATTTCGCTTTCGTCGGTCTTTCTGATGAAGATCCTACCCAACCTTGTCCATAGGTGTTTAAATCCTCCATTTCTTTTTGTAGCCAGGCATTTGTTGAACAAAGCTCGACGAGCTTTGGTGAGGCTTTCGATCGTTGATGTAGATTTTCTCAGTCGATGTAAATCCTGGCCGATCAGCCGTCCCCACATGTTTCTTGTTTGCCATTAGTTCGTTTCGTTTGTCACGTCTGACAAATTTAGCAATTACTTTCGGCGGTGCTCCAGACCAGTGGCAATCTGTGAACTGTGCTGATGTCCTGGTCTGATAATTCAGTTTTCATGCTTGATGCAATTGTTTTTAGTACACCATTCAAGTTCTCGTTTACTACGTAGGGGATATTCCAAATCTCGAGCGTATCGCGTCGTCCATAGTGCTCGAGATCATCAACTACTCTGTTGGTATCAAACATGTGCATATAACATTAGACGCAATCAGGTCTGTATATTGATGTAAATGACATTGGTTTTATTGGGACCCATGTTCTCTATCCTTGAACCAACCAGTGCATGACGCCAGACACAAGGAACAAAGCACGCTCGACTCGGGCGATTTTTCACATCTGTCTCCATTCTAATTTGTTCAGTCAACGTACCTTTTTTTCTGGTAAGCGTGTGGCATCCCCTCTCCAAGTGAAAATCTCATTAATTCTACCACTGGATAGTTCTTTGCCAGATGTCGGCGAAACCCAGGCAAGCTCCACGTTCCAGTAGCTACGTTCTACGTTTCTTTGTTCAATATAACACTAAAGTTATGTAAACCGCCGACCTTGCTTGCACCCGTGCGCGTACGCTGGGGTACGCCTCAAAGCTTTGGCATGCCGGGAAAAGAAGCCACACATCGTCACGTGAAATTGCGACCATACCATAGCTAACATGCGCAATGGAGAAGCGTGCGTGCGTGCGCATGTGCACACGCACGCACGCACGCACATGTACGTGCACACACACGCACGCACGCACGTGTACGTGTACACGCGAAGACTGTAGCATTACGACATAGATGCATGCGTATGCCTACTGGGCGGTCGAAATACGAAATGTTTTTTCACAAATGACCTGACCCGAAAGAATTCGTGGCAAAGTTCGCGCATGCGCCGACTGTAATTACGAACTCACTTGTATTGGTAAAACAATATTGGGCCAATATAGGCAGATATTGGTCCAATATCGGTCCAATATTGGCAGAACAATATTGGGCCAATATCACCAGGCCAATATTGGACCAATATATATGTAAACCAATATAGGCAAGCCAATATATGCAAGCCAATATTATCAGTAGACCTGCGTTTATAATTAGGAGAACGCCCTAGCTTGTCGGGTGCAAAACTCCTACTTTATCCACTCCCGTCCTTCTCCTTGACCTCCNGCCGCCTTTCCATAGTCTCCCACCACTCTCTCTCTCTCTCTCTCTCTCTCTCTCTCTCTCTCTCTCTCTCTCTCTCTTTCTCTCTCTCTCTCTCTATCTATCTCTCTCTCTTTCGTTCACTCGGTATCCTATATTGTGCAATTGCCTTCAGTCCGTACTGCACGCCTAAAACGGTGCTCGCGCATGCGCAATATCTCCCAAGAAGAATAAAATTTTAAGAAGATTATGCATTTAAGACAGAGAGGATGTATTCTAGCATAGATTTATATAGTAATATTTTATGAGTAGACTTCTCTTAAAAAATATGACGAAAACCTTGCATGTAAGGTACCCGTTGCATATATCAGTCTGTACACAATCTGGCTACCTTAGTATGTAAGCGCATGCGAAATAACTCACCAGAGGAGTTATATTTTAAGATGAATATGAATTTAATATGGTTACGGGCTATCGCAGCATTGATTTATGGAATTAGTTTTTATTAGTAGACATGTTGTTTATAATTAGGAGAGCCCCTTAGCTTGTCGTGTGCAAAACTCCTACTTCATCCACTCCCGTCCTTCCCCTTGACTTCCCATGTCCCTCGCTCAGCCTCCTTTTTTTCTACCGCCCTTCAGCGTTTGTTCCTGCCGCTTTTCCATAGTCTTCCATCTCTCTCTCTCTCGCTCTCTCGCACACTCGGTAACCTATATTATGCAGTTGCCTTCAGTCCGTACTGCACGCCTAAAACGGTGTTCGCGCATGCGCAATATCTCCCAAGAAAAATAAAATGTTGAGAAGATTATGCATTTAAGATAGAGAAAAGGTATTCTAGCATAGATTTATATGGTAACATTCCATCAGTAGACCTCTCTTAAGAAATATGACGAAAACCTTGCATGAAAGGTGCCCGCTGCATACACCAGTCTGTACACAAACTGGCTACGTTAGTATGTAAGCGTATGCGAAATATCTCACCAGATGAGTTATATTTTATTAAGAATATGCATTTAATATGGTTAGGGGTATCTCAGCATAGATTTATGTAATACATTTTTATCAGTAGACCTGTGTTTATAATTAGGAGAGCGCCCTAGCTTGTAGGTTGCAAAACTGCTACTTCCTCTCTCCCGTCCTTCCCCTTGACCTCCGATGTCCCTCGCTCAACCTCCTTTTTTTCTACCGCCTTTCAGCTATCTTTTCTGCCGTCTTTCCATAGTCTCCCACCTCTCTCTCTCTCTCTCTCTCTCTCTCTCTCTCTCTCTCTCTCTCTCTCTCTCTCTCTATCGCTCACTCGTTATCCTATATTGTGCAGTTGCCTTCAGTCCGTTCTGCACGCCTAAAACGTTGCTCGCGCATGCGCAATATCTCCCAAGAAGAATGAAATTTTAAGAAGATTATGCATTTAAGATAGAGAAGAGGTATTCTAGCATAGATTAATATGATAAC
>NW_014577114.1:249731-251565 GCF_000485595.1 Priapulus caudatus | reverse complement strand
CTCTCTCTCTCTCTCTCTCTCTCTCTCTCTCTCTCTCTCTCTCTCTCTCTCTCTCTCTCTCTCTCTCTCTCGCACACTCGGTAACCTATATTATGCAGTTGCCTTCAGTCCGTACGGCACGCCTAAAACGGTGTTCGTGCATGCGCAATATCTCCCAAGAAGAATGAAATGTTGAGAAGATTATGCTATGCATTTAAGATAGGGAGGAGGTATTCTAGCATAGATTTATATAATAACATTCCATCAGTAGATAGTTCTTAAGAAATAGAACGAAGTTCCTGCATGTGAAGTGCCCTCTGCATATATCAGCCAGTACACAATCTTGCTACGATAGTATGTAAACGCATGCGAAATATTTCACCAGCAGAGTTATATTTTATTAAGAATATGCATTTAATATGGTTAGGGGGTATCTCAGCATAGATTTATGTAATAAATTTGTATCAGTAGACCTGCGTTTATAACTAGGAGAGCGCGCTAGTTAGTAGGGTGCAAAACTCGTACTTCATATACTCCCGTCCTTCCCCTTGACCTCAGATGTCCCTCGCTCAGCCTCCTTTTTTCCTACCGCCCTTTAGCTATCTTCCATGCCGCCTTTCCATAGTCTCCCACCACTCTCTCTTTCTTTCTTTCTCTCTCTCTCTCTCTCTCTCTTTCGCTCACTTTGTAACCTATATTATGCAGTTGCCTGCAGTCCGTACTGCATGCCTAAAACGGTGCTCGCGCATGCGCAATATCTCCCAAGAAAAATGAAATGTTGAGAAGATTATGCATTTAAGATAGGGAGGAGGTATTCTAGCATAGATTTATATGATAACATTCCATCAGTAGACCGCTCTTAAGAAATAGAACGAAGATCCTGCATGTAAGGTGCCCGCTGCATATATCAGTCAGTACACAATCCTGCTACGATAGTATGTAAGCGCATGCGAAATATTTCACCAGAAGTTATATTTTATGAAGAATATGCATTTAATATGATTAGGGGGTATCTCAGCATAGATTTATGTAATAAATTTTTATCAGTAGACCTGCGTTTATAATTAGGAGAGCGCTCTCGCTTGTAGGGTAAAAAACTCCTACTTCATTTACTCCCGTCCTTCCCCCTTGACCTCAGATGTCTCTCGCTCAGCCTCCTTTTTTTCTACCGCCCTTCAGCTATCTTTCCTGCCGCCTTTCCATAGTCTCCCACCTCTCTCTCTCTCTCTCTCTCTCTCTCTCTCTCTCTCTCTCTCTCTCTCTCTCTCTCTCTCTCACCCAGTAACCTATATTATGCAGTTGCCTTCACTCCTTACTGCACCCCTAAAACGGTGCTCGCGCATGCGCAATATCTCTCAAGAAGAATAAAATTTTGAGAAGATTATGCATTTAAGATAGAGAGAAGGTATTCTAGCATAGATTTATATGGTAACATTCCATCAGTGGACCCCTCTTAAGAAATATGACGAAAACCTTGCATGAAAGGTGCCCGCTGCATACACCAGTCAGTACGCAAACTGGCTACGTTAGTATGTAAGCGTATGCGAAATATCTCACCAGAGGAGTTATATTTCATGAAGAATATGCATTTAATATGGTTAGGGGGTATCTCAGCATAGATTTATGTAATAAATTTTTATCAGTAGACCTGTGTTTATAATTAGGAGAGCGCCCGATCTTGTAGGATCCAAAACTCCCACTTCATCCACTCCCGTCTTTCCCCTTGACCTCCGATGTCCCTCGTTCAGTCTCCTTTTTCCTAGCACCCATCAGCTACCTTCCATGCCCTTACTTTACTCTTCAACCACTCTCTCTCTCTCTCTACCATCCCACCCCCTGTCTCTCTCTCTCGTAC
>NW_014577114.1:222253-249721 GCF_000485595.1 Priapulus caudatus | reverse complement strand
TCGCATACTGTCTATCATGACAATATAACACATGCAGCAGACATTGATATAGCATACTGTCCATCATGACAATATAACACATGCAGCAGACATTGATATAGCATACTGTCCATCATGACAATATAACACATGCAGCAGACATTGATATAGCATACTGTCTATCATGACAATATAACACATGAGCAGACATTGATATAGCATACTGTCCATCATGGCAATATAACACATGCAGCAGACATTGATATAGCATACTGTCTATCATGACAATATAACACATGAGCAGACACTGATATAGCATACTGTCCATCATGACAATATAACACATGCAGCAGGCATTGATATAGCATACTGTCCATCATGACAATATAACACATGCAGCAGGCAATGATATAGCATACTGTCCATCATGACAATATAACACATGAGCAGACACTGATATAGCATACTGTCTATCATGACAATATAACACATGCAGCAGGCAATGATATAGCATACTGTCTGATCATTACAATAACACATGTAGCAGGTTCTGATATTTATATTTTTTTTATAGAGTATGATTATGACGATGCCAGATGCAGCGGACTTTGACATTGCATAGGGCCTCATTGCTCTAGTAGCTAGGAAGCTGTCCCTTTATTTCGGGAAGAGTTGTCATAGAAACATATCCGACCGGGAAAGCTAGGGGCATTTATACTCCCAGCAGCCAGCAAATAATACTCATGTCGTGTTTTGCATAATCGAGTAGCCCCAATTACATTTAATTGCCTGCAATCTGCAACCTTGTTGCATTACCAGCAGTTGGGTCGGCGCAGGATCGCACGTAGGGCATAATTTTAATGTGGTGAGTACCTTTTCAACGTTTGAGAGCCTTATGGAGCTCGTCCTACGAGAGCTGTATTAGGCCAGGGTGTTTCGCATGTGCATGCCCCGATGATGTGATTGTCATTAGGAAACCGTTCGAAAAGGCAACAGAACGTTTGCGAAACATTATAGCCACACAGTAATGGGCGATGCGTGTGAACGTCATCTACATGTTCACCTTCCTGGTCATTGTCTATTGGTCTTGTACTATTGCTTCTCCCTATCCTACCTAGCACTGCTGATATAGCAGGGCCACTGCCAACTCACCAGGAAAAGGTTTCCTTTCCGATGTGTAGAAAGAACAAAACTTAAAACTACAAACATAAATAGTCTTGTTACAAACTTGTACTCACCCGTAAGAATTGTAAATGGTTTTTATTTTAACTCTTTATTTGCCATCAATAAGTATTCCGTCAATGCATAGTGCTCCAAAACCTAATTAGTATCTATAAAGATTTATTTATTAATTCAATATTAGGTAAGCACCAACAGAATTGTACCATTTTTGCACATAAAAACAGTTTTGCAAACTATAACAATGTAGCATGAAAGCCACTGCAATATAACATAGCAACATAATACAGAATTATGAAAATTCCTGAGATTTGTATTTCAATAAGCTTAAGAAATTCATTTGCTGGTTACAACGGATTGCCTCTAAACACGAACAATGAACATGGCAATATTGTGCAATTTTAACCCTTCATCAGCAATGTCTTCTGTCTTCACAATGGCACGAGGCAAGAATTTCCTATGAAGATCCAGTTATACTGCAGGTAGTCTAACTACCACCAAGGACTGACCAACCTCCAATCCTAAACATTCTTATACACCAGAATTCACCAGTGAGAGGGTATATCAACGGGCAGACTGTTACTGTTTGGGGAGATCAACGGCAGGAAGTACAGCGTCTGATGATTCTGTTGGGTTAACAGTGGATGCTGGCAGTATAATACCAGAGGAATCAGAGCTTCCCTCGTTCTCACTCTCTGACATTTCATCCAGTTCTCCTAACTCAGGCATTGCTTTCGTCCAGCTCCACTGACCTGCATGAAAAATAACGAAATGAAGAGGAAAGGCAGCACAACACATAACCAACGCTGATCTATCACTCCACAGTTGTGAATCCCTGAACCCCTCCGAGATTAACAATTGCTACTGGAATGTTCCCACTGTCAATACGGTATACATAATCATTACATGCGATCTTCTGACAGCTGCATGTCCTATATAGTTTTATCTGGTAGTTGAATCTCAAAGTATGTTTCTGATTAAAATCTGTTTGGGAAACATTAATTACTCTATAATAATACAGAAATGAGCAAGATCCCAGACAAAAATACTATATAAGTGACTGTAGACCAGGAGCCCGTTGTCAGAAACAAAATTTGTCTTAACATTAGTCTTAACAATAAAATTTTCTCGTAGACCGTCGACAGCGCTTTGTTTCGTATTGTTATCAGGATATCTGCTACGATTTTTCATTCAGGTAACTTCGCAGCGTTTCTGTCGACGGTCTAAGAGAAAAAGTTAATGTTAAGACTAATGTTAAGACTAATTTTGTTTCTGACAACGGGCCCCAGGAACACAAACTCACTATCAATTGTCAGCTCTATGCGTAGGAATACTTAGTGACACCTCCAACCGTATTCGGTCAGTGGCAGACACCACCGCACATACATGACAGCAACAGACGCAACCAGAAAAAAACAGAACCACCCGTATAGGCCAGAGACAAACACCAGCGCACGCACAGGACATCAATACACAATTCCACAAGTAACCGATACTTATAGATATCACCACACACACAGGTTATAGTGACAGACACTGTAACACTTACAGGACATTGATAGACACCACAACACATACAAAAGAATGAGACACTTATAAATCCATGCCAGATAGCACCACACGTACAGCACAGAGCCAGATGCCAATTCATGTATAGGACAGTGAGGCATCACACCACCCACAGCCCAGCAATACAACCAGCCGTCCAGGTCAGTGAAAGACACCCTTAATAAGGGGGGACTGATAACATACTTACCCTGCTGCTGTATCATAAACCTTTGCTGCCGAGCTGCTGCCGCCTGCTTCTTTAAAACCTGAACTGCTATCTCTATAAAACAAACAAGTATGAAAAGCTGTAGTTTCCTTAAGCGTACTGAAGCAGAACATACATACCAGCAGCACTGGTGTACGCACGATTAGTATCAAGAGCAGGTTAGCTGATATATACCTATATGTGGCAGTTATCATTTAAGTATGCTTGTTGATCTACGATATGTGAAATGACAGATCTAGATAAATTGCAAAAGTCCAGAACACATACCAGTGCTGTTGAGTTTCTTAACTGGCTTTAACTTCATGTATATGCGATCATATACAGAATCTTTGAAACGCTTGTATATCTTTTCATCATTTCGTTTGCAAATACCATAGATGACTATAAACAGGCAGATGAGGAATATGGTGAACTGAAACAACACAAGGCTTGCATAGGCAAAATTGCCAAAATACAATGTCATGTACATTCATTTCCATCTATTATTAAACCGGCATAGTTTATCAATAAATTCAGAGCAAACTATTATATTAAACTACAAGATGCAGAATGAAAAGGAAAATATCGCGTGGAGTGTACTCTCATAACAACATCGTCTGCAAAGTAAGAGTACAGCACGACTTACACAGGTGATGAACAGTGAGCCCTTAATACTATCCATTGGCAATCCGTGAATACGAATCAGAAACTGAGTTGTGTAGATGCAGTTGGTTGAATTAATGTCCACATCTCTGAAACAGATAAAGCTTTCTTGACGAAGCAGCAACCTGGCTGTACTGCCACGTAGGTGCAATAATTTGCATAAACGATTGCATTACTTACAATTGCAGTAATATCAACAATAATCTACATCATGATTAGCTGGCTCTTAAAACAGTCATACTAATTAATTGGACTTACCTATTTGTGACATTGATAAGAAAGAAGTATTCTGGGGATGCCGGAAACTTCGGTGCAATGTTGGCACAAGGTGATTTTTTCTGACACAACCAACTGCAAAGAAGACATTAGTCTTAGATACTAAGACATCCACATAATAATCTCACAATTGTTATTCCATAGTATTGTTTTATGCACTAGTGAACTGCTGAATTATAAATGCATTAAATGTGCATTACCTGAGGTGTCTAACCTATGGAAAACCATGAGTGGGAGTCATGAAGCAAGCATAGAATAAATGTTAGAGCACATAGACACAGATAGGGCCACGTTTTACAAAGCTCCATTCACCAAAAGTTTATGACTATTACCAAAAGTTCACCACTAAATAGCAGAGGAAATTGGTAGGAGGGCTAAAATTCCAGCGTGAGCATGTCACACAGCTCTGTTCGCTGAACAATCCCGCTAAATAGCGATCCTTGCTATAGTGAGACCTACCATGAATCCGTTAATTTAGTGGAGGATATCCAAAGTGTAGCTAAACCATAGTTTAGATGTATTTAGAATTAGGAGGAAAGAAAAGAGATGTAGAGATACCAAGTCGCACCTGATACCATTGCTTTTCTGGTTGAACACTGGCACAGCACGGTCCATATCCTCTGCTAATGGCCCCCAGATGAGAGTGGCATCACTACTGTCCTGATTGTTATATGTCTGAATTTCCTCATCTGTGTAAAGCCTCACATTACTCTCTCCACCAGAGCCTCCGCCAACGACAGTCAGTATGTAAGAGCCAGTGAAATTGTGATATGTCCTTTGGATACGATCCATGATAACAAAGCGAGGATAGAAACCTGCATGAATAGAATAAATGTAAGTTTGGCACCATCTTTCTTTGTCACAATTTCCAATAACTCCTCACAGCAAAGTACATACTAATGAGATCCTCAAATTTGTTTTGTCCATGATTGGGTGCTTATTTTGAACTTTTTGGGGGTTAGCAGGTATGTATGTATTAACTTATTATTTATGATTTTCTTTATGTGCAACGCACACACAACGAAAAAAACACTTAAAATTTAACCAAAAGGCAGTATATGCATATATAATAATAAATAACACATACATATTGAATAAATGGATCTATTTCCAAGTTCAGTCAGTTGTGGGAGCGTTTTGCACCCACGGCATTGCAATTACAAGGTATATATATCCGCGCACACACGCACGCACGCATGCGCACACACATGCACGCACGCAAAGACACAAATTTAACAGTTGGTTTGTACCTTCAGCATAATAAAAGCAAGGCATATTCTCTATTGGAACAAGACAGTCGTAAGGCTTCGTAACAGCCAATGATGCATCCACATCAAACATTAGCTTCTGCCCTGGTGGGCAACCCAGCATGACGGTGGTATGCTGCATTCCCTAAAATATAACTTCAAGAAGTAAGAATAACCTGCGAGAGAAAAGAATACAGGTACAGACAGACTGGGAGATTGTGATATTGACACATGAAACACACAGAGAGAGAGAGAGAGAGAGAGAGAGAGAGAGAGAGAAGAAGAGAAAGGAAGGAAGTTAGCAGGGCTACTGCTGGCGTTCGCCATCTTTGCAAAATGTGATAAATAAATAACAGTGGCGATTTCACTACACTAAGTGGCGAATACAATTGGAAAATGATTCAACTGCTCAGAAAATTATGATCGACTAATGAAATCGACTAATTGCCATGTTGTGTCATAAAATGTTTTCGTACACCTCTTTTCGCATACCCATCACCTGTTTATGCCTTGCTTAGCACATACGATAAAGTGAACAGTGGCTATGTAGTTTTTCATTGGTGGCTAAAAATAACTTTTGTGGCTCAAGTCTTGGTTCAAACATCCAGAGGGAGCGTTGAGTTAGGGAGGGAGTGGGATGGAGAAAAGGAGAGATAGGGGTAGAGAGAAAGAGCGAGTGGGAGAGATAGAGTAAGCTATACTGATCGAACCGTCGCATTTTCAAATGCAGGACAATGTCACTGACATGATACACCAACTGTAAAGCAATGTTGAGGTGGATGACGTACCATGAATAAGCGTTCATCCTGACTGGAAGTAAAACAGCATCCAACAGAGTTTGACACTTGTATACGCAGAGACACTGGGTGCAGTTCACTGCCTGGCAGAGCCTGACTCCGACGTAGACCCTTGTCTCTAATGCTCACCTGCCGAGGAAAAACATATACTCAGAAATGTTAGAAAGACAATGATGCAGTATCACTTCTGCTAGTTGCATCTACAAAACCTGCTATTCATATATACCTGGTGATTCACTGTACAAAATTGATTTATTTATAAATTTCTTATCTGCTAAGACATAATAGATGATATTAGAATTATAGAGATATTTATTGGTAGAATATCTCAATAGGAAGTCAATGCCTTATATTTTGGTAATGGTTCATTTATTAATTATTTAATTTTTAATCCCTCTCTGATTCACGCAGAAATAATGACTTGGATACATGTTCTCACCCGATACAGGACTGCAAGTCTGACATAGAGGTCCTCACGAGTGGCGCTTACTTCCAGTAGGCTAGTATCTGACACAATAAACATGGCACTCACCATCTGCATGGGAGTTTGCATGTCTGGGCTTGTACCTGCAGAGACTTGCTTATTAAATTTATAATTATATTGCAAAAAGACAACAGCATTCTTAACGAGACAGGTCAAAGTTGGCATGATAAAACGTAGGATTGCAAAAAAAGAACACAGTGAATGTAAATACTGGCATTGAGAATTTAGAGTTTAAAGTAATCAAATACTTACTTATTGAATTAGTGTTATTTCTCTATATTTTCGTTACTTTATATTTATTTTTAAATGTTAAAACTGACTGTATAGCTAGAACTGTAGACTGCTTGTGCATGCATACACCACTAGTAATTATATACACTGGTTGCATGAGAAATCTGCATGTCCCAAGTGAGAGATTATACTTTTACAATAAATAATCACTAAAACAACACGTAATAGCACTTGAAAAATATTATAACCAAATCATCTAACAGACAGTATAAATCGAACCTTCTGACACCTACGAATGGCATGGATGGGAGCAACTATGATCTCTATGGTAAAGTTGTACGTGATGCCGCTTCCCAGAAACATAACGGCAGGGAGGTTACCTCTTCCTATTGTGTTTTTATCAGTTTCATATACCTACAAGGGACAGGTGCCATTCAAACTAGTGAACTAAGGTTTAAATTAATACAGAATATCATTTTAACATTTCAAATTTTCAATTTCTGGTAATTGAGAAATATCCCAAATACCATTTTACATAAAAATTCAAAATTTGTGTTGTCACATAATTAGGTGCAGAAAATTTCATGAAATATTTAGGCTTGAGCATAGAGATACATCTAATCTATAAATAAAATCGATTCAATAGTCATTACTCTCCATTAGAGCAATACTTGTGCAAAAGCTCCAGTGTATCCTTAATAAACAAATTATCACAAATGTAACATCAATCATAAGGAGTATATCACTTGCCCATTTTTGTAATTATAATTTTTAGGCCTACTCTTACTTAAAAAGTCCAAATTATTCTTATCCAAAGAATATTAAAGACAGTACTTAACCAGTAATATGGAATGACATACAATAATTCCTTTACAATAAAGGCGAAAAACATAGCTATGGCTGTTTCATCACTAATGTACCTTATAGTTATCATGGAAACTGAGTAGGATGCTGTCATTAAGCATGTGGTTTCGAAATAAGTATTCGTGGTACATCTGTAACAGTAACACACAGCATGATATCAGTCACTGATGTGCGAACAAGGCAACTCATTTTTATCAGCATATAATATCAGCTCAAATTCAAATTCATTATCTTTTTAGTAAATATAATGTCTCTGGCCTAATCATGACTGTAACAGCTTCGTGCTACTTAAAGTAGGGTGCACCCGCATCACAAAAGCATCAGATTTAAGTGTCACATACACTGAATATTACGTGACCATTACGAACACAAAACTTTATCCTTGTACTCACTTCATTTCTGCATGCTAGTTGTAATATACTGTTTGATTGACAATTGAACTCTACCAGTCTACGTGATGGACTACATATTTTCACGCATCCAGTTAGGTAACATGCCTTTGAAACGATGCTCACATTTACAGAACATATACAAACCAAAATCCTTTATCGAAATGGTTAAATAGCAAGACAGTTTAATACATGCCTGTATGCCATGGTTTACATCCCTCCATTCATCAGCAAAGCTTGGGTAGATTGTCTGATATCCGTAATGTGACCGCTGAGGCTGATTGTACATTTCAGACAGTAACAGGTTAGCCACTACTTGGAAGAGCAGAAGACTGCCGTTGCGGTGAAGACTATCATTCATGCTTAGCCTAGGAGGCGCTAGCTGGTACTTCTGCTTGACAGAAAAACAATCACGCATCTAAATTCTTTACACAGCACGTGCAACATTGTACTTGATGTAATCAAAAACAGTCTATCATATGACCTTCATGTCAGGTCTCACTGAGTAAATATAAACTGTCTACTGTCTCTAGTCATACCTGAGTCCTGGTGAAATATTGTGGCCTCTCCATTTCATACGTGAGCGATGTAAATGCACACGATCTCTGAACTGTGACCTCAGCTGCATCACTATTGCTGCAATACATGTGAGCAAGCGTGTAACTCTGTACCAATTGTTGCAAACCATCAAAAAAGGGTGAAGACAAAACTCTAACTAAACCTACAACACCAAACTTAGGACCAAAGTTGTATGAATCAGCCATTTACACTTTCCGATCATTATTTACATTACCTCAGCTCTTGTCGGTTTACAGTGGCAAGCATCCTGCTCTGGAAGACTCTATGTCTAGTGATGTCAGCTACGGGAATGTTATGCCGTGTCAGCTTGAAGTCTCCGTTATCATCATGGCATGCAATCACCTAAAGAGAAGACAGTAATAATGCCGCCACAGAAATATATTAGATTGGGCTGAATGATAGCTTCCTACTATCACTATTCACCTTTATTACATTTGAAAATGCTACGCATGCTGGTTGACATTAAGTATAGAAATTTCAAAAATTCAAAAAACACTAGAGGTTTTGGCACATGGTGATAGCTTGCTTGGCAAGAATTGTCCCTCCATACGATACATGGCCACTCAAATGTGATAATATTGTAGAATTTTTTATTACAACCACAACCACAAGGGTCATCTTCTGTTCTGCCTAATCCATGAAGTTTCTTACACGAACTCGACTTTTTATATAGTAGGTCTCAGGGGAGAGATAGTAAATATAGAAATAAGTTGTGGATATAGAAATCAGTTAACCCTAACCCTAACCCTAACCCTAATCATAATCCTAACCCTATCCCTAATTCTAAAATAAAACAAAATTAGCCAAAAATAATAAATAATAAAATAAATAAGAGACAAAATTAGCCAATCAGAGCCGTCCCCTAGCAGATCACTATCTCTCCCCTGTGCAAAATTCCTTTTTATACTGTGATGCAGGATTTAGCAAAAAGGAGAAATTTGAGCTAAACGGTCTGGAACGTCATTAAAGTCTCACAATGCTAACATTTTTCTAACAGTGTTGCACCCACCTATCAATGTGCTAATTATCTCACGATGAATAGAGCAAATGATTCAATTCTGAGAGTTGAGTAATGCAAGATAGTGAAATGAGTTTGCTCATTATATGTCGGCTGTTATGTCATCCAGCGTTGCTATACTCACATGCAGGTGGATTGACTATTACATTTATTGCTGCATAAATGCACATGGTCTCGGCAATTTAACTATATTCTTATTGAAACGTAACTTGAAAAAAGGTAAAGAACCTTACTCCTCTGTAATTAAACAATAAAGTTAGTATTTCCTCAATGAGAAAGTCAGATAGTGAGAGTGATAAAGAGAAAAGGAAAGATGAAGCCAGGCAGAGAGACAGGGTGGAGAGCAAGCGTGAGAAGGAATGAAAGAGAAAGAGAGAGAGAGAGAGAAAGAGAGAGAGAGAGAGAGAAAGAGAAAGAGAGGGAGAGTGAGTAGGAGAGAAAGAGAGAGAGAGAGAGAGAGGACTCGAGAGAGGGAGAGAGTTGGAAAGCGAGGGAGGAAAGGGCAAAGAAAGGAAATGACGGCTGATAACGGATTTATTCTTCACTTGCATTTCTGTTTAGATTGTTGTTACAAGAGTTTAGCCACGGAACAAGTCAGATATGACTACAGCATTATTGCAGCATATTCTCACTACCAATGTAACGCTGCAGCAGTTGCCAATGCAGTTCCATTAAATGAATGAAAAGCATGAATCTACAGTTTCAACAGAAGGTGCCATCCTGAGAGCTCATGGGTGAGTGCACGTTACCATGTTTCACGATCTACTAGTACCACATATCCTCTGGGTACAGCCAAAATTGTCATTATGATCATGAGTATATCTGTGAATGCATTCCTTTATTAATAGTGAGTTAGAGCGTACCTCGATGAGTTCATCCCTGCCAGTATACATGACTGTAATAGTAGACAGGTTGGCATGCTGACGGGTGTGTATATAGCTCTCCTCGTGCAGGGAGTGAACAATATCCCACGCAGCTGATGGTCTCAACTGTTCAACGCTGTTACCACTAATATAACCTAGCCAAATCTAGAAGAGTCCACAGAGTTTTTTATGAGAAGCTATTAAATGAAACATGCAGTTTATAATATGTTAATGAATTGGCACCATCTAACCTGGTTAGAACGGGGAAGATAAGGTTAGGCGATACAGTAAGTAAACTGAGACTGAGTCTTTAGTAATTTAATTGCAAGATAATGTATATAAAAAACTAATATTAATTAGATGGTAAAGTTATGTACTTCCAAACACCACAAGGGTTGAGTTATTACCATTTATACCATTTGCCAACAGTGTGGAAGTAAACTTCTTCTTTTTATGAAGTTAATAAGATATTCTGTTACTTCACTCTCTGGCTCAATGAGCAGATATTGTTTTAGTATTTCATTTAAATCAACATGCCTCCAAGTTCTCAGTTAGAATCGCAAAGAGTCCGGCTCCAGCAGATGTCAGAATGACAATGTTGGAATTTCCATGGTAACCATCCAGCATTGAAATAGTCTTGCCTCCATCAGGGCTAAACAATAGTTTTAAAAAACATTTTAGTCAATTAGCAGTAACAACATGACAAATTAATTGATATTTTCTAGTACATTTTTCTATGGATGAAGGTAAATATTATACATATATATATATATATGTATATATATTAGTGTTGTCAATCAGTTGTAATTTCGTAATCGATCATTGGTTGGACCCAAGTGTGTATGTACGTGTGTGCATGTATGTGCTTGTTTAGCCAGCGTATAAAATCCCTAGTGTGTCCTAGGCTTTAGCCCCTTAACAGGAAGTAACTACGGCAAATGTTGGGTGATTCCCGAACTAAAATAGCAATGATATCTCTGATTTTCATCACTTTTCCAAGTTTTCTTGTTCAAGTTTTACATTTATTTCAATTTTTTTTTCCCGATGAAATTTATTATGGATTTTGATAACCAAGCGCTTGGTTCAAACCACTGTTCAACCAATGATCGAGTATATCACTAATATATATCAAGAGTACATAATAGAGATTCTCGATCTATTATGTACTCTTGATACACTATACACTATATACTATATATACACTATATATATACTATATATACCCTAGTTGGGGAACCAGGCATGGCCTTGGTTACTTTTGCGACCAAAATGTGATATGTTTATGTTTCAGAAGAAAGTAAGAAAGTAGAGAACAAAAGTGCATTAAAGAGAAATGAGTTTTAAAAAGAGAACATAAATAGCATAGTGTCAAAGACTAATGCTATGAAAACTGTTATTGGACAATGTTCAGTGAACGTAAGGGAACGTAACTTACCATAACCGTAACATCTACTTAAAAATTGACTTAACTTCATATATTAAAGCGAACTCCAAATTTAAATCTTACCCTAGATTTACTGCTATGCACAACACCCTATTCAACAACTTCATGAAAGTGGGGGTTTGTTAGCTCATTCTAAGAATTACCAAATTAAAATTTAGCACTTCTCCTATTGATTAAAGGGTTACCTGCCAATTTACACATCAGTAGAAAGAACATTTCATACTCGTTTCAACAAAGTAAGTAAAGCGGAGAGCCAGTACTGAAACACAAGAGTAGCAGTGCTGCACTAGCCTGTGTTGAATACAAGTATACTCAGCAGTACCTGTGCAGTATTACATTGCCCCATAGGAAAAGGTCGGAGCCGATCTGACGCAAAAATGATATATGAGTAAGGACAAGAGGATCAGTTGTGTATTCCGTGTTGGCATCTAGCATTTGGAAAGCTTTAGAGGCTGGCAGGAAGGATGAAAACTCAGCTTGAACATCCCAAGAGTCATCTAAAAGGTATACACACACTTTTCTTATCACATGGCATCATATAACACCGAATTTGATTGACTACCTGTATAACCACTATACAGCTTTGGCAGCGGGTGGTGCGTTACAAAATGCAAACAACCCATCTAGTAAACTACACCACATGTCAACTACTGATGGGCCTTACTTCCTGCATAAGTGGCAGGGATTTAATGTTGGAGTAAAATAGTGGGGTAAAAATGTGGTACCTTAGCATTTTTGTGCAATAACTTCATGCATATGCACATAAAAAAGTTATCTGACATCATGCCCAGGGTGTATATTCAGAAGATGTGCTGTATGCTGTTGGCCACAAGAAACGACGAGTGTTAAGTTATTGCATAAAAATACAAGTTATAGCATAATAAATAAAGTTAAGAGATTTTACCCAACTATTCTACTCTAGAATTTATGCATTAATTGCCACTTCTACAGGAAATGTGGCAAAGGAGAAATGTGGAGGTGGCATAGCTTATAAGGTAGGCTGTGTGCATAATAAAACACACTACACCAGCTTTGTTTTGGAATCGATCGATATTAAACAATATGTTCCTTATTAATATAAAGCATATCACATTTTAATTCGAAAATGTTTTTATAGCTTTGTCTTACTGTCTAATCTTGAGTTCTCGTAGATGTGTGACACAGAATATCTAGTAGATGATAAAAAAATCAACTATCGACGTTGAGAATATGAAACACACACTTATAACTGTTCAACATAAAACTTTTTAAAAAACGGTTAATTAATATTCCTTTTTCTACTTACTAAAGAACTCCACAGTCTTGTATGTGTCATTGACTTTGACCAGCAGGACGATGGCTGATGGTTTCACTGCACTAACGCTGCCAGACACGACACTGCATGTGTCATACATGCCGCTGACAGCATCACATACTTTTCTTGCGCGACTATCTTCCAGTGGTTGAAAGTCATAATGTTGACCTATTGTGTTGGATGTATTGAGCACGCCATTTCACATTGTAACAGAACTGTAGCAAAGTAGATTAATATCGTAATATGTGCGGCATTACAGAGCCTGCATTTTATGCAGTTCCAATGTTTGTGTTGCCTTGCACAATACAAAACATGGTTGAAACATGGGGTCAAGTGGTTAATTGTAGCCTATGATTTATGGCTGTTTCACACTGAACGTGAACACCAGTTAAAAATATAGGAAAGGTTGTTTACCCTATAATCTCTTGGCTGTTTAAATTTCGACTTCTAATAATTCACTCACCTGTTGCATTGTTTGCCTTTACAAAGTATACCTCCCCACTATGAGGTGGTGCCCCAATTGCCAGGACGATTTTGTCGACGCTGAGAGATTGTGGCGAGATGACCAGCTCAGCAATGCATTTAGACAAGATATTTGCAGCGGGGAATTGCGTGATGAACTTTGAGCCATCCCTTTGGAAATCTGCCTTCAGCTCAAATAGACCAGCCTGCAAGGTGAAGGCACGTTTTAATCAATGTGTAAAACAGCATGGCTGTGGAATAAGGAATGTTGCAGTTGCAGCATTCTGCGTGTGTATGGCACAGACTCATGTATTTGAGTTATTAGTATCTCATCCCATAAAGGTATGTAGCTTTCTGACGACTGAACATCAGAAATCTCTGCACTGAATTATGAAATCGAATTGTATGTAAACAACAGCTTACATTCGTTTTGAGGATAAGCTTGTTGTATAAAGATGCAGCACCTGTCACTCGAGATGCTGGAATTCCCATTGTGTCATCACAGACAGACGCCATTGCAACGCCATCTAAAATTGTTAGCTGACGGAAAAAACACACCACAATTTACCGAACAATCCTTTATCCTGACACCCAAATAGTTCTGCAGTTGAGCATCACTTACTGCCACTACATAGAACACGACATAATATACTGTATCAAAAATACACGACTAAAAATGGTTAAACTCCAATTAAGTGTTCATACATGTCATAGAAAGATGAAAACAAAATATGCAGTTGTATCTGTTGATAATAGCTAATATTATTTGTACCCAGGTTCCTCACAACCCATAATACATAATTAATTACTAGGAATGACTATGGATGTAATCAGCAGTTCTAGCTGGGCATTACCACATATAAACAAACAATACCATACAACATCAATCTGTGTTGCAACAAAGATAAGTGTGTGCTCTTAAAGAAAGTCCAAGGTTTTAACAGACACCATTATCAAATTATTATAGACATCGATAATGCGGATCATGCCGATGACTTTTAGTATATAGATTATGAAATTGTTATTTTTAATCAAGGTGCACATTTTTAGTAGTTATGTAGTTTTGACATTATATAGAACGTGTTTAGAAAACATGAAAATTTATTTAATATTTAATGTGTTATTAACTTAATGTCAACTTTAAGCCATCTACTTTAACTAAATTATTTCCCCAAAATGTTTTTTCAGTATATGCATGCAAATCTTGGAAATCTCAAGTCAGTGGCGCTACCTCTATGATATCGCTTGTGAGAAAGTCATCGTGGCTATATATAATTAAGTTGCTGGTAAGGAATCCACCAAGGACCAGGACAAGTGATTGGCCTTGCATATTCTGTGTCTCATGCATCCAACCACTATCAAGCTCTGCTGCCACATTGGAAAGATTCCCCAGCAGTCCGACCTCAAAGGAAGCAAGGGCAGTTAGCTCTGTCTTTGTGTCATGATTTCCAACCTGCAGGGTCTTGCTGGCAAGTAGACACAAGATAATCTCATCTTGCTGGAAGCCCAATTATCATAAAATGTAATTGCGTAAACACGTAATAACTTCCTACGTGTTTATTTTATCTATCAACAGATATAAATAGATCCACTTACTGAAAATGCTTGATTACTCACCTTTTAATTTGCCATAGCATGCCAAGTCCCTCTGTTGAAATCTGTATTTGCATGACTTGTGACCCATCGGCTCGGCCCCAAGGTACGAGCCAGGAAGGTTTACACAGTGAATATTCGCAGTTTCCCAATTCTAATCAGAGAAAAAAAGAAACGTGATTGCAATTAGACATTACGACTACATGGTTTCAACAAGTGTGAATTACTTTTTCAATGACCTTTCAAGGACATTTCATATGTTATTTTAAGGAAAATCTGTGACAAGTAGTTTTAGCTTTTTATAGGTCATTATAGGTTTTATTAAGAGTCACAATATATACCTTAGATTCATATACAAAGTAAAAATAATTGTTTCACACCCTAATCCAATGTGAGCAATCCTTTCTCTATAAATTTCTTGCTAATAATACTTGTTGAACTTGTGAAATTAAAGATGTTCTTCAGCCTCCAACCCACGGAAGAAACAAAGCGAAACTGTATTACAACACGCTCAGCTTACAAGGAAGAGTACGAGGCAGATTATAGAGAACAGGAAGCCAAGAAAGTCAGAGCCAGCAGAGACTACTATTATCGCCTCATCATGGAGAAAGAAAAGACAAAACATTAGGTTTGTGTTAGAAAATGACCCAAATCTGGAAAAAATGCGGGTCTATAAATGATTGCCTATTCCAAGGATGAAATCTGTTTTGTGATCTTTTGGCAGTTTTAATGAGTTTTTCGAATGCACAATGATTGAAGCACATCGTCAGAAGCCATCAAGGAACCATTCCTCCAAGGAAAAGTACAAGAGTGACAGAATTTGTTTCAACATCGTGTGGAGCGATGAGCGGCAAGTTGCTAGGCACCATCCTTGCTACAAAATGTGCTGTGAATACACTTAAACTAGCTCTCATAGGGAAAGTTTATTGAAAATATTGTTACTGATATTGGCAAGGCAGAGGTTTCTTCTGTAACAGTGTCTGAGCACTCACAGAGGTGGAGAGAGGGGAGAAATCTGCTCAAAAGAAGGGGCTACTCTGTGTAATCTGCTCCCTCTATGACCATTTGTGTTTATTTACCTTGGTCTATACAGCTGTGTTGGCTGTGTTTCAAGAGTAGTGGAAGTTAGATCTGGACTGGCAGGAATAACTACTGAATGGAATTAGGCTACGTTGTCATACAAAGAGCACAGAAGTTAGAAACCCCACAAGCATCTGCTTCGGTAACAGGGGAAGAACACAAACAACTTCCATGTATTTTGCAGTGCATCCCCAACAGCCTATGCAGCCAGCATACAACTGCATATAGGTAATGTTATTTTGGTTGCTGCTCAGGAAATAGAGATATCACCAATGCTGAAGCTGTTCCTGTCACATCTAGCACTGCAGGTTGCTTTCAAAGGAACCTCAATTCATCAACACACTTGGGCAATTTTAACCTTGGTGTAGATCAAGCACTTAGATTCCAACAGACACAAAAAGTGTGGGGAAAATGTGTGGTGTGGATTCATTGAACTGTATATGCTGATATAAGGTCCTGGTTGCACATGTCAGCTGATTTCAAGCTGGCAGATTTCTCTACCAGAGCTCGCTACCAGATCTCGCTACGGAGCTCTGCATGTCTGCAGCCTCGTGTTCTCAGCACCTTAGTGGCATTTTTCATTCCTGCTTTCTAGAAATTAGACTTGGCAAGTCCCAAATGCTATTAGGCCTTCTCAGAGAGAGAGAGAGAGAAAGGAGAACCTAGCCTTAAAACCTGAATGATGCTCATCATTGGATAGGGGCAGCCAGGTGACTACTTGTACACTCTGGTTCTGTGACAATCTCTCAAACAGAGACTTCTAGCTTCTCCTGAGATTCAGTTCAACAAGCTAAATGATGGCAATATAGCAGTTGACTAGTGTGATGTAGTATTATCTGTCTGCATCAAAATAAATAAAATTTAAGTTAATGTATCACTATTCCTCCCACTGGTACTGTTTTTCAAGTACCGCAGCTGCTGCTCCTCCTGCTGCCCAAACTCCATGACAGATGGTGCTTTCGCTCTGGCTCAATTCACTACTGCCACAAGTAGATTTCCGTGAGAATTTCTAACGCTTTTTTTACCACAAGTTTTACAGTGGCCAGGTTACTCGTATCCTATGTAATAGGATTTGTACTAATAAAAGTTGCAAAGATATTAAAAATCCGACCATTATTTTATGAGAAATTTGATAAAATCGTGATACGAAATAGTGCGCGTATTGTGCGCCCATTTACTACTTTCAAATCATTACGCTGTTTACTACACTAAGTTCACGTGATTATTTAATATTTATCATGAATTTTTCGGATGATTGCCAATATACCTAATTCTCGAATATTGTCTTTGATAAATATTTGCGTATTCAGCTTAAAAAATATAAATTTGTCCACCAATAAACATGCAAAACATAGAAATTTCTAATGTTTTGTTTGGTGGCGACTTCGCGGCCGTTGGATTTCCATTCGCTGGATTTCCCCGGAGCTACACCCACTTGAAAAATAGTACCAGCCTTGTGGCAGTGGTATCCTGAGTTGTACGAAGGGGGCGCTGCATGCAGTTTTCCTGCTGCCATGGCATCTTCTTCTGCTATTCTTAACACATCTCCACGATATTATTTGGTATTTTAATCGTGATCAAAACATGTTCAAGATGTGTACAATAAGGTTTCAAGTTTACTTATATACCTTCATCAATGGCCACAGCTATATAAGTGTCTTCATGTGCACCATCAGAGCTGCCATCTGCTGTATGAACATGGTACTGAACAGTGACTTTAGGAATGGTTCCAGTTGCCAGGAGTGCCCTTGCTTTGCGGTAAGCAAACTATACACATAGAGAATCAAGTACTTACTACAAAGATGGACTTTTACCCAACTTGGGAGTTAATGGAATTACAAGTAATCTACAGTATATCAAACGTTTTATCACTCACAGGATTACAAAATTTCATGTTTATTTAACAGATGAGCACCAGAATTCTTTGAATATAAAACTGGATACTTACCTCATTTTCACATTTCACTCTCATTCTTATGAAATAAGGAAAGGCATAGTAGTCCTACAACATAAAAGCATTAAATGTGTAGGTCTATAGCTAGGTGTACACATGCATAAGTGATGAAAAAACATTACCAATTCTCAACATATCTAACAAGAAACTCTATGATGCAACACAGTCTTTTACAGCAAGCAAACGAGCAAATGAGAATTGTTATTGCAAATGTTGTAATTTCATACATGTAGAGATGCATCCAAATTCAAAACTTCTATATTACTGATATCTTCAGTAATGTTTATGTCCTTGGTAAAATCTTCCGTGGCAACCGGCAGCAAATCAAAAGGCTGATGCAGGGCTGTCTCGTCTGCTGCCCACTCACAGTGATGCAGGTAGAAACTGTACGAGCTACTGATAGTAGCAGCCATTACGAATAGCAGGGTGGCTGTAGGCATTGACATTACTAGCCCTGAAACATAACATTGTCTATGGCATTAAAATGCTCCTACAAATTATGATTCATCACTTTACTTTGTCAACAAAGTCGTGATACCTCCGCAGGAAATCATGTTCATGGAAGGTCAACAAGTCATGTTCACAAGTTTCCTTCTCCTCGCTTCTCGTACTACGTATGTACGTGGAAAAATCGCTTGAAGGTAATACTATTAGTATTATTATTACTAATACTTGTAATAGTATTACTATTAGTACTACTAATTAATGGCATGCCAGGTTGCCAGGAGCTTGGCCAGGTTAGGGTTTCAGTTTACCGTCAACCAAAAATTTGAAAGTGATGAGGCTTTTTTTCATTATTAATTATTAATTATTTTTCCTGGCAAATTCTAACAACAGGTTGGAAGGTACCCCTGTCATAGATAGAATAATGTAACCCAACACAAGAGTAGGGTTACAACGCGAGTCTATTCTTTTCTTTGGAGGAGCCCCTGAGTGATTCACTCAGGGCGGTTTTATGGTGCGTTTTTCGAGACTATAGAACCTCCAAACTGGGTTTATTCGATCTAAACACGAACCTTTCTCTGCTATCCTGGGACTTACTATGTATCACAATACTCTGTATTAAACTAATATAACCTGTTACAAAATTTCGAAGCGACTTGTAAGCGGCGATATTTCGAGTCCCATTTCTGGTGACCTGTGACGCTGGCTTTCACAATGTGCATAGCGATCGGCCTGAGAAATAGCACGTGGATGTGGCGCGTATCCTTCACTGACCAATCGGAGGGCTCGCAGCGCACTGCTAAAGCTGACCGAAGTTTGCCGATCGCTATGCATACTTTGCCTGACCGAAGATTGCGCTACATGATACAAACTAAAATCTACGTCTGTAATATAAAAGAGCCATATAAGGCCATAGGAACTAATTCTGTATCAGTTTACCATCAACTAAAAATTTGAGAATAATGAGGCTTTTTTTATTATTCATTATTCATTATTTTTCCCGGCAAATTCTAACAGGCTGGAATTAACGTACCCCTGTCATCTATATTATTGTACTAAAACAAACTATTCAGCATGTTCTGTTGACAGAACTAAAATCAAGGTCGATTTTAGTAATATTACAACATTTCATGTATGTGAATGAATGAAAGACATACGAGCATAATGGGAAATACATAAATAATTACATTTTTAAGTGGCCTATTTGCCGACCATGCGCGCGGTTGATGGTAAAATGATGGCAGTGGCTACGGGTACGGTAGCCGTATCTTAATGTCTCGAGGCTACGGGTACGGGAGTCCATTCGCTTTCATACTTAACGAGACAAAGATGGCGGCGGTGGCGCTAGATTTCGAAATAACGCCTTGGGAAATAAATTCACGATTTGAGAGTTTAGATGAGCTAGAACCCTAACCCTAAACCTAACCCTAATCCTAACCCTAACCCTAACGCCAAAAAGGGGCTTCAACGACCGACGGCTACCGCGTACCTGGCACTGGCACTGCGGGCATAGAAGGCCAACCAAATTAAGTTGGCAGTGGCTACAGGTACGGTAGCCGTATCTTAATGTCTCGAGGCTACGGGTACGGGAGTCCATTCGCTTTCATACTTAACGAGACAAAGATGGCGGCGGTGGCGCTAGATTTCGAAATAACGCCTTGGGAAATAAATTCACGATTTGAGAGTTTAGATGAGCTAGAACCCTAACCCTAACCCTAACCCTAATCCTAAACCTAATCCTAACCCTAACGCAAAAAAGGGGCTTGAATGACCGACGGCTACCGTACCTCCAGCCACTGCGAATTAAGTTTCTATGGCCTTAACTAAGCCTAAGGTAGGTTATGTGCGTCCCGTAACCCACTACCCTTTATTGACTATAGAATTACCGATGTTGCTCTAATTTCAATTTGTAATCTAAATGTATTTGTAAAATAAATTGTCTGGTATATTCGAGTGCACATAAACAGAAACCCGTTTTTTCACTTGGCTTCTACCGTCAAATATCACGCGTCGATTGCATTGCCATCTATTGGAAACAAAACTAACATACGCGAACAACATGCGCTACCCATATAAATAATATCAGGAGTAAGATAATATAGGATTATATATTATATATACTCCTATATTATCTTACTCCTGATAATATCAGTAGACTATAGTGTGTGACTGTCTCTATATATTTCCAGAGCATATAAATCACCTGTGATCTCACAGGTGATATCGATCGCATCAAACAGGTGATAAATCACAGGTGATTTATATGCTCTGAACAGTAACCTTCCGCACCTTGCACTATTTAGTGCCTGGTAAAAAACCTTCTTTTGAAAAAAAAATTCTGTAAAATTTGGCACTAGAGTGCATTATAAACAGGGCCGTACGCAGCAGGGGGGCAGCAGAGGCAGTTGCCCCCCCTAGAGATTTTCAGAGTATGCCTTTTAATGGGACAAATACTGTACACTTTTGGAAATAAAATAGAAATGTGACAAAAGGTTATCTTAAATCATCAAAGAAATATTACTTTAAATAAAGAAATGTGAAATTTCGAAACTTTAGGGCACAGGGGGCATGGGGAGTAGGCCTACCTTTGCCCCCCTACAGAAAATTTCCTGCGTACGGCCTTGATTATAAATTGCATTTCGCACTCAAGATAGATGCCTCGTAGACGTCTAGATTGCTTTAGAAGTAATTAAGATTGGTCTTGTCGTGTAATTGTTCCTGAAGTTGGCCGACAGGTCGCCGACGTATACGCGTCATATCGCTGTACATTGGTATATAGCCAAAGACCTTCGGCAGAGTGCCACCACATTGAAGTAGCGAGGGTGAATTTTTGCGGGCGCACCTTCTTTAGGCATACCACACTCTAAATTAAATGCTTAACGTCGGCCCTAAGTCATTTACTTTTGGCGACAGGTCGCCGACGTGCCCGCGCCCTATCCATGTACATTGGTATAGCTAGGGACCTTTGGCAGAGCAGTGTCGCCACATTGAAGTAGCGAGGGCGCGATGTACATATCAGGGGTTAATAATGACAAACCTTTATTTTGTCATTATTAACTTTGTCTTTATTAACCCCTGATTATATCTTATCATTAGCTCTACACACTGTCATCGACTGTTTGCAGTTATATACGGTCTTTGCACTGATCTCTATATACTCGCTGGATAGCTCCATAAACAACAACAAAACTCCACAAATCAACATGATTTCTTTTTTTGTGGGATTCTCACATTAATTTGTTTTTAAACGCAAGTGTTTTTAGCATGCGTGTACACAAAGTATTTTGTATCTAACACGCTTAATATTCCATCAGTATTCCACGCAACACAATATATTACAATGATCAATTCAAATAAATTAGGGTCCATGTATATAATTTATGCGGTTAGTTTATGTTGTCATTGTTTTCAGGAATCCAGCGTGCATGCATCATGTCCTTTTTGCCCGAAAATTTAAATAATTAGAGTATGACATTTTGTGCTATCTAAAAAGATGCACGTGGGAAAAATTTCGGCGTGTAGATATTTTGCTATAAATTATTATTCTAATCTATCTATCTCTGATCTATAACAAGCGGGGATTTTTATTTGAGAACGATCAACTGGAATGTGAACGATTCATTATAATAGCGAGCGATTGCAATATTAGTTACACAGTAATACATCAGGTTATGCACTGAATTGAACCCGGGTTATATAAATTGGTTTACAGGCAATTATGTATATTTGATTAGATTACTGTGACCATTTTAGTTGCAAATCGGAACTATAATTCGTTCTTTCGTGGTCTTAGAAAAGAATGGGTTTATAGTCAAAAGTTTCATGCTTAGTCGCTGTGAGTAATCAGCAACTCGTCGTGAATTTGCTACGGTTAGTACCCTCAGGGTTTATGGCCAAGATAATTAGCCGCGCTATATCTTCCTGGCCTAACTCATAGTGTGGTTGTTACAATAACCCATGAGCTCTATAACTGTAGGTGGCGGGAATGACCTGAGTAGGGGCAAGCATAGCTGTTTCTCCTCCCCTATGTGAAAATATTAGTAACTCGTCAGAGAATGATTAGAAGATTTCCGTAGGAACACATTTCATTTATATAATGCAATTTAATGATACAACGTAATTCACGATATGGATTTTTTGCGTTTCGAACGTTATTATATAATGCAGTGCTTACGTAAGGCGGTGCATCATTATACGGACAAACATTCCTTACATTTTCCATAATCTACCATTCGGCTAGCTGTCTATCCAATATAATATTTTTGAGTATAATTGAAGCTATGCAATGCTGACGCTACTCGTCGGTGTGTGGCGCCACCGTACAATTGCGCACACATGATCTACCGGTACGTGCTCTATTTCTAGTCATGTGCATGGGTCTGTATATTTATCGATCTACTAAGCTATATATATATATATATATATATATATATATATATATATATATATATATATATATATATAGATATAATATTTATTTATATATATATATATATCAGATATCAGATGCTGCGCTGGGTCGTTCCCCTTCAGAATAAATGCAATGATTTTTCTAATAAAATGATATAGAATATAGTTACATTTGCAATAATATCGTCGATCACCGATCAACGTGCATGGTGTCATTTATTGTAAGTATTGACGACATAATAATATGGACACTTATAGCAAAAAATCAACGTTTTGCACAGAGCAAATTTCGTACTGTATTATCGAGATATTAGCATGTTTTAGACAACAAATATAAAAGTATGGCTCAATTACGTTTCAATTAATGTACCGGTGGGCTAACAAAACTGTAAATATACTCGTGCGAAGTATTGACTAATCTCACGTTTCTCAACCCTTTACGGTAATAGTTGCAAGACGTAAAATCTTTCTGAATGTCCCAACACACTAGCACACCGTTAGTTCTATGTTCACGTATACCCATTAGTCATCAATCGAAAAATTAGTTGGTCTAGTTTATAAATTTAAAGAAGATAGTACACCCTCTAGAACAGTTTAGTATCAAAAGATGCCAATTCAAAGACGTAATGCAAATAGGCATTACCCCGTTTTGTTGCCCCTGTACATTTTGATAGGAAACAGTTCGCCTAATAAATGTAAAAAATATAATAAATAATAGGACAAAACCGTTTCTTTATCCTAATTTTATCAAACAAGTGATTTATTTCTTATAACTGGTAGCCATGTAATTTGCTTATTCTACGTCTCTGAAGGAGATAAATTAAGTCCACTATATCGCCAGCGAGTAGACGCAGGCAGGGGGCACCACTATGACACAGATAAGAAAAAGCGTCTGGCACAGTTTTAGCAAAGCTAGTTTCGAAGATTTTACATTAATCAAACCATCCTGTGTAGATGACACATCCGGGCCGGATTTAGACATGGTGAAGCCCTAAGCTATGAGAAGCTGTAAATGCCCTATATGGCAATTTCTAACTGAGAATCAGGCTCTGTAACTTGGCAAGAATGCCGCTAAGATGCATTACAAATCCGTGCGGGGTGCGGAAGGGTTGCTTCTTTAGAACTTAAACATAACAAAAATATAACAAATTAAAAAAGGAGATTTTGAGAGGCTCCTTAACTGTAAGGATCTAGCTGTTGTTTGTTTAGCTTATGCCTACATCCGGCCTTGGGACATATAAGCACTAACTACCGCGATACGTTAAATATGCTAAATTAAGACGTTTAATTTCGATTTCTGGTCATTCTGTAAATACGTATTGAAAATTTATTTAAAAATAACCGTTATACTCTCGTTTAACTCCATTATGACCATACGATTTATATTACAATTTCATGCGTAGATCTGGTATCGTATTCAGCTTTTCATACAATAAATCGATACATTCACATCTTATTATTTATAAATCTTCTTTTATTAATTGAAATGTGTATCTAATTGATAATTATTAGGTATATTATAAATAGTGTATTATTGACACGAAATTATTTTGTACTTTTCTACAATGGATGCGCTCATAGATATACGAATTTCCAATAGGAACGAATAAGGGCGAAAATTATCAAACAACCGTAACAATATATATCGTACACATCCCGTAATGTCTTTTCCACTTAAAAAATGGTTATATCATAAGCTGCATGTTGGTAAGCTGCACTATAGTTATCCTATTATTATAATTCTAGTCTTTACTTGAGTCCTGAATTATATACACCGATGGTAGAGCTCCATTTATTACCTTAGTATAAAATATCAAAACAACTGATAAACATACTTAAGTTAACATATCGTGTTAGCAGTGACTGGCTTAATGATTAATAAAAAATAGTTGCATTTCCAGTTTGCTTGCACTATATCCGCCAATGATGCTTGCGATTAACAAATTTCTTGGGATATAGTGAGAATATTCTCGCCAATGGATGTCCTTCAGTGCTAAGATATATATTTACACAAGCTATTTGGACAAATAAGGGCAGAGACTCAAAGGATACATCTATAAACATAAATAAAGGGTCTTACCGTACAGCCTATCGGACACGAATTCTTCTCATCTTATAGCCCCGTCTAGTAAAACAAAGCACAACCAGTGCGCGGTATCTATAGCAATGAACACTTTTAACTTATTGGTAATTGGTTTGTATACAGAAGCAAAGCATAAAAAATATTTTTTTTTAATCTCGTTCAAAAACAAGTTCAATAAGATCATTCGTTGCCATTCAAATCCAGTTCAGCCAGTTTGAGTACCGAGCTGAATTATGTTTATATGAATTGGCTATATATACATATATTGAGTATTTTATGCTGAGTATTATGATTAAGATCTATGTCTCTGCGACATTCTACTGTCATCGTCACTCGACAAGCCGAGCACAGCAACCAGCTGTAATATTATTCCAATGCTCTAGTCGTTTAAACTCAATTATATGGGCTGATTATTATACGACTCATCCAATACATCTAATTCAACCCATATAATTACATATAATTATATATTTACATATAATTATTAATTCAACCCTTATAAGTCTTTTACCTATAATATTAATACATTTAATTCAATACAATTTAATTTATATAATCAATACATTTAATTCAACCCATATAATTACATATAATTATATATTTACATATAATTATTAATTCAACCCTTATAAGTCTTTTATAACGATAGGGGTGACTTTCAAGCATATAAAATTATGTTTTATGAACGTAAGTCTCAGTTTAATTTTACGATGTCAAACACAGCTGCTGTGCGTATGATTAATGATAGACGCATCCCACAGTCTTATTCTCATTAGTTCCCTCTCATCTCTGATCCATACAACCTTCTCTGTACCAGCATGAAAAATATTTTTTTGAACTAATATAAGAACACGACCGATAACAGTAACGCTGTTTCACAGCTAATGCTACAGGCAACGAAATCAAGACGGAAAATCATATTTAGTCTGTACAAGTACGATAATGATTTGAAAGATAGAGCACCGCTACGCTCACGACGCTACAGCTCTATAGACCCACAACTAACTTCTGCCGTGCACATCTATTTACAGACGGTCACCCATTCTTTGCGCGTGCACGTTTCGCAGACGACGTAGCAGCACCAGTGGAAGCGGCAGTTGCATCGATCCGTCTTCGTGACGAGTACCGTGTTGTAGCCGCGGCCGCAGCACAGCGTGCCGCACCAGTCCATGTCCGTGCTCGACTTGTTGCAGACGCGCTCGGCGGTGCCGACGACGTGCAGGTGCTCGTCGGCGTCGCAGTAGTTCGGACTGGCGTCGTAGTAGACGAGGTTGCGGCGCGGCGGCTTCTCGCGGTCCGAGTACATGGTGACCATCCTGCCCGGGTGCTTGTTGCTGTACTGCACGCGCGTCGCGTACTGGTAGCGGTCCCGTAGCTGCTCGCCGACCGTGTGCAGCACGGGCACAGCGCGCCAACACGTCTTCAGTTCACAGCTGCCCGACATGCCGTGACACTTGCATTTGATCTCCATGCTCTTCGAGACGGCCTGTAGATAAAAATTAGATTGTTGTGAAAATTAATAATATACGCTCTGTGCGTTATACATTCGGTGTGTTATATAGTTGGATTACACTTTTGCTTATAACGCCACTGCAAACTAAAAGTCAATGTAGGTGTTCATAAAATATTTAAGTAAATAATGCTATTACTCGTGTTCATTAACGAATAACAGAAAGTTAAAAATAATCGAATCAATCCTATATCTAATGTAAATTTTCAAACCTTAATTCCATATAGACATTTTAATGGCAATAATAAATATTACGCAGACGCTATCAAGATTATGACTAATAGTGCTATGATGCGCATATGTGTTATAATGCGTATGCTTCACAAAAATTCTCAATTATCCATATGTTCGATGTCGCGCATGTGTTGTGCCAACGTCACAGCTTTACTACAAAGTTTCGCTAGTTTGTATTGCCGCATATGCAATGTTTGGGTTTACTATGTACGCTCCGACGAGGTTGTAAACTACAGCTGGCAGCATAAAGTATCAGCGCTAACAGCGCCTGTGCGTTACAAATGCGGCTGGCCGACGCGCACGGCAGAGCTAGAGTTTTACGCGTTCTATCCGGTTCCTGTTACCGTCTCTGCACGATAGCTCGAAATTAGCCGACGCTCACGACGGGGAAGCGGGAAACCCGCTTTCTCCACTTCCGTGGAATTTCGACGCGGCGTCCTGCGCACCTAATATAACGATTTCGTGTCTGCAGTTGGCGAGAGATCTCCGAACATTGTGATTGGCGTGCAACATGGTAGATCAATTGCCTCATATAACATAGCCGTCCAGCGTAGTTTTGATTATAGCAATAACCCGTCTGGAAATAGATCTACGCTGGACGCAAACATACACGGAAGCACTATATAAATATATATATA
>NW_014577114.1:209521-222228 GCF_000485595.1 Priapulus caudatus | reverse complement strand
AGAGGAAGAGAGAGAGAAGCGCGAGAGAGCGAGAGAGAGCAGATGAGAGCCGAGAGAGAGCTTGAGAGAGTACAGAGAGAGTAGAAGAGAGAGAAGCAGAGAGACGAAAGAGAGAGAGAGAGAGAGAGGAGAGCAGATGTAAGAGAGAGACGAATACCAGCGTACATATGCAACATACAATATAGTTTTGCCACAGTGTTTATATTACAGGGACAATAAGGCAAGTTCGACGTCTTGCAATAATTCTACAACACGTATTTCTAGACGACCATGTATTTCTAGCGACACGTATTCAACACAATAGTATTGTAGTTATTGGAGTTAAAACACTAAGAGTAACGCTATATTTAATATTGTCTGTCGAAGCGGCCGAAAGACAAGTTTATCGATAACTATCAGTGCTAGCCAATGTACATACAACACGCGCGCAGCGACATAAACAAGCATCACGCGCGCACAACAAAACACGCAATACACGCCACACACACACACAACACACACACACACACACACACACACACACACATTACACACACACACACCACACACACACACACACCACCTACACACACACACACACACAACACCCACACCACACAACACCACAACCACACAACACACACACACGACACACACACACACACACACACACACCACACACACACACACACACACACACACACACACACACATATATATATATATATATGTGGCCCGCGCACATGCCCACACGCATACACACACGCTCACCCGCAGGCCCGCACACGTAACGTATACACGCGCATACATCACACACACACACACACACAGGAATAAATTACATCTCTCTATATATATATAAATCAAGAGTAGATAATATAACTTGTTATATTATCTACTCTTGATATAAATATATATACATTATATATATATATATATATCAGAAGTAGATAATAAGGAATTCCCTATGTGGTGAAACTCGCACACGCCACCCATGTACGGGGCCAGTCGACCGCAATTACATTGCTGCCGTTGTTCGATTATTAATTGCCGTTATTAATTGCCTTATTATGGCAACGAAATTATGTGAATGATGTGATAGGCTTGTATAACGTGCTATAAACATTATATATATATATATATATATATATAGACTATACGCATATAAACATACATGCCCCAGTGTTTGACCTAGAGCATTTCCAATTCAGACTGACATCTGATACATCGTGCATAGCCACTCACCATGTTATTATTACTTGATGATTACATCTAGCATATAGAGTACTACATCACCTTGTATCAGCATCTTTGTGGCATGCAGCCTTGCGTCTTGAAACCGGCAGTAATTATTTTACAAGTGTTTAATTTCGCATACCGAGCACTTTCTATATAAGCCGCAGCGCGGCGTGCGTGAGCGCGTGTGCGTGCGTGTGCGTGCATGCGTGCGCGAGCGTGCGCGAGCGTGCGCGTGTGTATTGCTCACACTCTATCATCTTGCCAACTTTTTTGGGGGGGATCTAAAACAAAACATTCAACTGCTTTTTTATTGATGGATACATTGCGATAATCCCCTGTCTCAGTTATCACGCTTAGTTCGTAAAGCAAGCGTATACACCCGGACATATGATCAGGAGATATGATGTAAACTTTACACATTTACTTTCTAGAAACGTGGAGTAGAGTATTTAGACTATACCGCTATTAAAATACTGACGCTGCCATATAAGCTCGTATTTAAGTCGATCGTCTGCAAATATTACCTAGCCAAGTGTTAATCTTCTGGCGCGAGTTCCGCTTTCTCGCCATGGGTCAACAAACATCTCGTGGCACGCTTTACAAGGTTTCTCTATATTCGAGCTTCCGCTTTACGAGGTGTTTGTGGCGGCATAAAGGTGCAGGCAGTGTTGCAGTTACGAGGAGAGCGAGCGTAGTCGAACCGCCTCCAGATGTGCTCCACGTGATGTCTGAGCCGCAGCCGTTTACGTGCGCCGCTGCTTATAGATAAGGTTGCGAATTTTTTCAATAATTCTGTGACCCTTTTTTTCTTCTGAGAACTCTGTACAAAGCTAGAAGCGCATCCCTCCCATGGTTTCAATAAACAAAAATTTCGTATGTATAACTGTAACGTATATATTTTACACCGTATAACATCGCCGTCATATCACCCTAGGCAGGCTTTAAATAAACTGTCTTAGTCGATTCACAAAACGAACCTAAGGCTAGGTATGTAATTCCCCTGACCTTTCACGAGATATCCAGTGCTTGCTATTTCCACGACAAACAAACAACTCTGCACTAGCAGTATTTATGAAACACAGCATTTGTTAAACACTTTGTTACTACACTTTGCACGTACGCTCTCGCTGTGATTGCTTCAATCTAGATGCTTCACTACCAGAATAGATGACGATCACCTTATCACGGTGGAATGTCCTCTTATCAATAACTATACTTGCAAGTTTGCTATATGAGATAGTAGAACAATTGAAAATTCAAACGTCTTATTGCCAATCATACTGCACCAGTACATTCTTGCCGGTAATATAACCATTAACAAATATTCCTCTCGCGTCGGTTATACTCCATAGATATCAGATTGAAAGAAGCCAGTCTTCTAACAATTAGGTAATCATCATGTCAAGATATACAAACAAAAACACACACACATGCACACACACGCGCGCGCACACACGCATGCACGTACACATGCACACACACACACACACACACACACACACACACACACACACACACACACACACACACACACCACACACACACATTACACACACACATACATACATACACACACGCACACACACGCGCGCGCACACACACAACACACACACCACACACACACACACACACACAACACACACACACAGCACATGTTCCGAATTCTGTTTAACGTAATTGTTTATTAAATCATTTCTTAAATAATAATAATTATTATTATTATTATTATTATGATTATTATTATAATTGAATTTTAAAATAATTTTTCTAATTGCCGCTAAATCTCACGCTATGAGATATGTAGACGTTCCATGATTTGTGTATGGTATTGTCGTACTGTTTTAAGTATCACCAGTAATACATATAGTACTCATTAGGTTATGGTGCCAACCGTTAAACCCCTATTCCGTCCATCTAAAGCGCTAAAGCTAATATGGAACGACGTTCAAATTCGATATTTTATTCGTTCCTTCCGCGCTACCGCCTGAATTTTCTGTGTCAAGCTCTCGAAATCATCTTTAGTAATTCACCTATATAATATCGATCACAGCGCAGTTATCTCTACTTGTAGAGCACAGTTAAGCCCAAGGAATGTGTTAATCTGAAATGTTTTATGGGCATGTAATTTAGCAAACTACGAGATACAAGGTAAGAAAATCATCGCAATTCACGGTTATAGATGTAATTCTGCTTTAACACTTCGTACTGCATTACCGTGCATCCCCACAAAAATATACGCCAACCACGTTTTTTTCCCATGGTTTTATATGTGTTAATAACAAATTGGTACGGTGTTTAAGATCATCACTGTATAGCAGCGCCCGTTCGCTCAGCGTGGCTGACGCGACCCAAGCGGCAACTGTCTCGAAGAGAGGGTAAGATAAACATTTTATAGTTCTACAAACGGAGATAGATGCGTCTCAGCCAACACTCAGTTGGTAATCCCGCAAAATATCTCGATTTACTTTGCACATGGACGCGTAAAAGCTTTTAATGGCACAGCTGGGCTGTGGCCAAAAAACCTCTGCCCGTGTATTCTGCGTGCTAGTCAAGCTGTCGCGCTCGCTTCCACATAGCGTGCCTTTAAATCCCGTTAAAAACCTATACACGCTAACTTTTAGTAGATATGGCTTAGCGGCATAAATTTTTGACCGGCTACAACTTTACATCCGTTTACGCAACCTGTGTTGCGATTTGTTGAGTAACGCGTGCACGCCAATCGGTGACACACCCAATGGCTCCTCGGTAGTTTTAAAATCGAGCCAATATTTTTCTCGCCGAGCGATATGAATATGTAGCGATATGCACCTTTGATGCACGTCTACATAATAACAAGAACTAGATAATAATAATAATATAATAATACAATAATCAACCAAGCATCACTCTATTGGCTTCTATGTAGCTCTCTCGCTTTCCTCTTCTCGTCCAATACAGTTCACAAACGCAACACACACCACAGCCACACACGGCACACATTAACACGCACATAGGCGCGCATCACAGACACACACCCATGCCAACAAGCACGATGCACATCACCACACACACTGCGCGCGCTAACGCGCACACACGCCACACATCACCACGCGCACTACCACACACAACACACACAGCACACACACACACACCACACACACAGCACACACAACATACACACACACACACACACACACACACACACACACACACACACACACACACACACACACAGGTCCATAGCGTTAGTTTTTTATTGTAATTTGATATGAAATGACAGTTAAACTGGCTAATTTAGCGATCAACTCGGGAAAACTATTGTCTGTTTGTTCGATAATGGTGATATACATGGGGGACTCTATAATAAAATTACTCATGCTCGTTTATGCCATCGCTATACTGTTTTCGAAATTATGCAAGGGATGTATAATGTGCTTGCAATCTAATAAATTATTATTTGAGTTAGAAAGAGTTAAATGTAATTCTGCAGCGCAGAATATACACAAACCAAAATTAAAATTGATCACAGCTATTGACATCGTTATAAAGCACGTTTGAGATTTCGCACTCATGCAGCTGTAAGCTTGGTTGTGTGTTAAGTAAGTGTGGCCGCGTGAATTTTTATTGTACAAGTTACACATGTCTATAGATCTATATAATGACGGTTGTCATAGTAACATTACTAAAGGCAGGCACCAGACCCATCGGCCACGTGAATGTGTAACCACACAGCATGCGTGAAACCGTAACGGGGCCGTTTATTTTACTCAGATGCTGCAACAGTATCTATTTGAACCTGTAAACACAGCTGATCCACGACACAACGCAACGTGATATTCCCTAGCTCACTTGTTGATACATGAATATCAATGATCTTTACAGGGAACGAATGGCTACGGTGGGTAAAAGGATACGATGTGTACTGCCACGAACACGTCACTAAAATGTGCGTAGCTGCCACGCAATCCCGCGTCAGCTATCACGTCAGCATCCTTCGTCATTACATTACGGCAGAAATTACGCGATACTATTAATTTACTATACAGGCGAATGATAGCTTTTAGTAACGCAGTAAAGCCGTGATTTAATCGTAAATTTACGTCTTTGTACTCCGTAGGGTTGGCCTCTGTCACCGATCAGATGTGATTCGCGTATGCAATAATGTGTGATCGTTCTTTATTTCCTACTATTGTTACATAAATTCTGGTGAGTAGGCCTAACTATATTCATGGTTTCAAACGGCATGTTATGGATATTATTTAACTGGCACGAAATATATATATATATATATACGTATATGTGTGTGTGTGTGTGTGTGTGTGTGTGTGTGTGTGTGTGTGTGTGTGTGTGTGTGTGTGTGTGTGTGTGTGTGTGTGTGTGTGTGTGTGTGTGTGTGTATGTGTGTGTGTGTGTGTGTGGAGAGAAAAAGAGAGGGGGGCAGAGAGAGACAATATAGATAATCTATAATTAAACATATACATAATATATGATTCCTCATCATTTGTAAAGACATACTTCTACAAATATTCAGCTTTTAAATGGTGTTTCCAAGCGTTAATACGTTGTTCGAGCTATAGCTGAAAGTAACGAACTTCCGCTATCGAATATCGCTATAACTCCGAGGTTATCGATCCGATATGCGTAATATATTATCTTTATGCGTTCCAATTTATGTTTGTGATATAATAAGCCATACATTGATTCGTACATCTTAAGGTGGGTACTGAGTTTCTGCTAAGACATATGCGCTCATAATGTGCATTCCATGCACTGTGTACTGTCGGATGAGAATATGAACACTGTAAGCCTATTTATTATTCGATCAAGTATGACGTTGAATTCCTAACTTCTTCATATTTTATAAATGCGCAGAATGTTTAAAGCTTGCAGCGGCACTATAGTAGTGTATTTATATACATCTATATATCATGTATTATTTTTTGTTTTAATGTCGACATATTTTTGGGCGCTAGTCGACGCAGCAATGACGCAATTACACATTGATATATGCGGGATGACCATGAAACTACTCTGCATGCGGAATTAGCCAGCATGAACAAAAAATATATATATATATATATTTAAAAAAGAATATTATTACATTCTGTTATACACTAGCGATTTCATTAGTTCTTTGCGCTAGATAAAAGGCGAAAGCGCTAGTGTATAACGGAATGTCGGGTTACTCTTTTTTCAAATGTAAACAACTGAATATCGTGAAATCCAAGAACTTTTCTACTATATAGATAGATAGATAGATAGATAGATAGATAGATAGATAGATAGATAGATAGATAGATAGATAGATAGATATGTATGTACGCACCAATCTCCCGGCTTTCTTGTTATGCGTGTTGACATTAGACTGCAGATCGCTCGCTCGAGACTTCTTCGAATCAAGAAACTCTCTGGCAAACGCTGACGCGAAAGCTGCGTTGTCATGACACCCAGCCCAGATCCACTGCTGATTTGGCGAATCTTGTGTTATCTGTCGCACCTCTTTCTTTCTAGGCTTGCCCATGTCCGTCTGGCAGGAGCAGGATAACAGGTTGCCGAGGCTACAACTTCGCGCCACGTGGTATACTACGCCAGCAGATGATATGGCATTAGCAAATGCCGTTTCTCTGAATCCTGGAAATAAAGAAATTGATTGATTTCTGTTATCAGTTTACTTGGTTATTGATTTATACAGTCATTTAATACTTTTTAACATGAAATATTATTATTTTATTATATATTAAGAATATTTATGTATTAATATAAATATTCCATTATTTAATACGATACACATTTCGTATCGAATAAATAAGCGATATAAGGAATTTGTTAACGCAAAATGTGGTTCGTATGAGAACCGTGATATAACCTGTATAATAAAACAGTCGGCAAAATCCACATCGTTGATTTCGCTATTATTCAATCGATTAAAATTATTCGACATGTAGGTAAAACATCTAGACACTGACACTTAGGACTGCATGGATCGCAATAACAAAACACATATCACTGTTCTTTCAACCAGTAGAACGGATGCTCACGTACGTACGTACAACGTCGACGTACCACGGGCACGCATTCTATACAGTAGAGACTGCTCGACTAACACTTCAAGGTGCCCCCACACATCAGAGATTAAATAAACGCGCTCACTGAAGCCCGATGTTATGAAGATAAGCGCGGGACATCCTGAAGTGCATCATCTACAACTCTGCATTCCAGGCTTCACAAGTCACACAAACAAGTCGTGCAGGCGATAGCGAGAGAGACCACATGCAGACGATAGCGATAGGGCAAGAGAGCGAACGAGCAGACGACTTTTTCTCTCTTCACTCCAGCTGTTCAGTATCGAGCGTACACGGTGGAAATGAAAATCTAGAGCCATTCTTATATACTTACACACGACAGCTTTAATGATACGTAATATTTTGAATGACGTATATTTCACGTTTTCTTAAAAATAACGTTGCGCTTATATGGGCGCAAAAACGCGTGATTCCGTGTATGCGACGATAATTAAATAACGTATAAAATATAATTATAGATAATAACATTGCCATGCAGTTAGTGACGTAGTGAATATTGGCCTGTCGGTTACTGCTCGACTATACTTGAATAAAAATCTAGGGTACGTCGCCAAATAACCAACCTTGTCAGCATTAGCCAAAAAGCAAAAAAGCATTGCCTTAACAGCGTTAGCAAAAATGCAAAATTAGAGACAAAATTTCATGATTTAGGCGGTGTGCATGTCCAGTAGTTGAATATTTCTAGCATTAACCGATACCTTTTATGCTACTCGATTAACATAATGTGTATGGGCGTATACTAACCTTTCATCAGAATAGGGTTATTAAACGATGTCCTGCTCTTTGTGTCCAAGGAAGAACAGTTCCACCGGTGCTTTTGGAATTGATATTGGCATTCAGTGATAGCCATCTGTACTCCGTCAATAGCGGAGTGCGTCACATCCGGAAATTTCTCGCAGAGCTGTGTCTGTGGACGGGATAGTTCGGGGAATGTTGCACAAGCTGTGTTTGCAGCTATTACTGGCGTCAGAACATCGAGCCTCCCGCTCTTCCATCTTCGTCGGCTTTTTTTGCAGTATGATACATCACAGATTAAACTGAAACAAAGAGGGAAAATGTGATTATGTCACGCATAACGCGTGTAATGCGCGTCAATGTTTAACTGACGTATTCAAAATAGGTATGTCTGATTTGCCAACGAAAATTAAAAATACATTTACTTATCTATATGTATGCGTATAGAATAGTGGGTATCATAGTCATATGTTTGTCTACTTTATGTTATATTACTGTTAGATTGCTCTTCTTCATACATCTGACCTAATTTCTACACTGCGCAAATTCAATTTTACCTTTAGTTATTATCCAATTCTTTTCCACTATCCCGCTCTTTTATCATTCTCCTTCACTCTAACTTTGCCCCTAATCTCCCTCCTTTACTACTCTCAATCCGTATTTGTCCTATCTACGTTAGAGCATAATATCAAACAGGAACTCATGAAGCATGATTTACGTGGCGGGAAGAAGCAATATGAAGCGACAGCTCGTAACACACGAGTATGGAAGCCACGCGTTTAACGGCTGGCGGGAAGGGGAGGTCTCACGTTTAGACGGCTGTGAACAAGAGATGAGTAGACGTAGATGGCTGTCTGGGAGAAGGGGTGGGGTATAGATAGATGAATGTAGGGGAGGTGGTACACGTAAGCGACTGTAGAGAAGTAGTATAGATAGACGATTGTAGCGAAGAATGTACACGTAGGCGGCTGTAGAGAAGTAGTATAGATAGACGATTGTAGGGGAGGTGGTACACGTAGCCGGCTGTAGAGAAGAGGTATAGATAGACGACTGTAGCAAAGAAGGTACACGTAAGCGGCTGTAGAGAAGGGGTATAGATAGACGACTGTAGGGGAGGAGAAGAGATTCGCGCTGATGGCTGTGTGGGTGAAGGGGGATGCACGTAGACGGCTGTCAGAGAAGACCAGAGATTGTCGACAAGTAGTAAATTCCCGACATACTCGCTATGTACTAATCTGGCGGGCATGCTGCGTTTCCAGCTAGTTCAATCTACGCCCTCTCTTACACTCACACTTTAACGATCAATTAAAAATACTGTTCACGGACGCACGAGTTTCGCCGTAATGACGTTAAACAGACATTACGACATAAATGGTATGCGTCTTGAAAGATGCCACAGCGTATTTCATCGTAACGCAAATGTGAAAGACGTAATAAATGCTTCCGCAAAATACATTACCTTCTAATATTTTATTGTATCATACCATATATGTAGCCTAATCCAAATTATGAAAGATGAAGCGCCATTTGCTAAGACACGCAACATTGATGTTATAAATACATGCGGAAATGGATTCTTGATGCATGATCCACGAAAACAGATTCCTATCTGTAAAACGGTACCAGTCATAATATTGCACAACGGGTTGTTTAATCTTTAGAATAACATTTCAGACATAAAGCCATGTATATATTTTTGGTAATTTATTGCGGTTTCATAAAGTATCATATCCTGACATAATTACATTGTATTTTTTAGAAACATGCATTTATTTATAAATGCAGCGTCAGACAATTTAATAAATTTTAAAAGTGCTTAGTCAATGTTTTAAATATTCCCACGAATGACATCCAAGAGAGCAATATATGTCCATACATTCAGTATTATTATCGAATCGCGTAGTTGTTAAACACGTTGTATCATTCGTTACTGCCAGGCACACCATTTACTATAAGCTTAACTTTTACTTTACTTAAGCCCACAAGCTTTCCTGAATCTTCAGATTACCGTCTGCCTGTGCGCTTATTATTTATGAAGAAAACACTCCAATCGATCAGAAGCGATTAGCAGGGAGACGTAAAAAAATGGGTAGGCAAATAAAGTGATAGTAAAAATATGAATATGAATAACGATGTCTTGATATTTGGTGTCAAATTGTTTTTCTCTAAATATATAAGTTATGAAAATACTTATTGTTGATTGAATATGAAATACAGTTGAGCATGAACACAAGATAATTGATTCTGTCAGGTATCTATCTAATTATGTCTAACCATCAATTGTACGGGCGTTCGTTTGCCGTTAATGCAATCGTATGCATATAATTGACTGGTTAGGAGGGGTAGGAATTCGAATTCAGGCGCCCGTATTACTATACACACAACGCCGGAGGAAAGTGGACGGCCGGTATATCTGAACTCTGAAATTACAGCTACACTTGTTCTGTAAATTACCTGTGTACCTGCAACGTATAATTAGCCCGCTATGGTTCTCACGGGCCGTGTAAGAGCGCTTTACGCATCGCATAGCACCCACATACACGTCGAGTAATTACGTTACCGCTTACTATGGTCGCCTACCTTGATTTATAGTTGTAGAAGAATCGTATATAGCCCATTACAAAGTAAGATCTTTGCTCGGTTTTGTAGCACATGTGACTGGCGACATTTTGTAAATTGCCGCAGAACAAGCAGGATATGTAGCAACCAATTCATATTAAATTAAAATAATCCTGAGCGCATAGGTAATAATATGAAGGCGCCAGCGTTTACGATGCACTATATAGTGGTTGGGTTTAAGGCGTCGGTCGCTAAATGGTAACAAAGTAAACTTTTAAAAAATGAAAAAAATGAAAAAACTTACCTCAATGCAAATAGGGTTACGAGAACCAAATGCAACGCACCGGTTGAAAGCAGTGATCTAAGTAACTGCTTCAGTACAAACGCCCGCAATGTATTCTCCGTCATATTTCAATGAGAACCGCCACATCAGCATCACATAAAGCGTTTCGCTGTTTATCAAAGTCGTATGGCTGAAGTCGTTGCTTTCTTTTATAGCATCCACTGGAAAACTGTGGGAGAAGTTCTGAGAAGTCGTGGAATCACCGGCAGAGGAAGCGCTGGCAGATGTTTTGTGGGTATCACTTGTACAGCCCAGAGCTCTGTTCCTTAGTTTCCGTGTGCGTTACCTAGGCAACGCTATATCGGTTGCAGTTTGGAGTAGCACCGAGTCTGTTCCGAAGCTGCCCTCGGCGGATCTGCAATCAGCCCGTTCCTAATATCCAAGTTCAATTACTCGATAGTAGACTATCTATGCCGTAATGTACTTTTTTACTACTTTCGGAGTAGAAACGCGGTGGTGTCCATGTGTTTTTCATCAGGCACGATTCGCTGGTTTTAGCAGGATAGCCTTGTTACAATTGGATGCGGAAAGCAATCGCACTGCCGTCGGGGAGACTCCATCTCGCTGCTGATCGCCTGGCTTCGGCAACCGACTGCATATGTGGGTGGGAAGCGGCCAGGCAACTGCCTTAATTGCCCTCTCTCGCTTTCGCCTCAGGACAAAAGTTGCGGGTGGCATGCACAAACGTGCAGCCATGATTTATGCTTGCCTAGGCTAAAAGGGCCTATAACACGGACCTTTAACTACACGACTATTAGCTATGCGCAATGAATTCGTGTTTATGAGGTTCAATTTGTACTGGTGTGACAAACGGACATTGTATAGACACTGTAGTGCTCTGCTTCGTGCGATGGGCCTTAGAGAGTATATATTGTCCCCGCTATATAGCCACTTGTACAGACACAATAAACATGATCACACAAAAGCTAGACACTGTCTCTTTGTCATTGTAAACTCAATTGTGGTGACTCACTGATCTATGATTTTAAATGAAAGTATAGTAATAAATTTCCCTTTACTACCGTACATCATTCTAACATCCGCTTTAAAATGTTATGGTTTCAAGTATAGTACATGGGTCACGTATACGTATTTAGGCACGTAACCTATTGCTATCTAAATATTTCGTACTTGCATGCATACATCTGCTTCTTTTCCCCGAAATTAGGTCATGATGCTCAATTTATGCTATGATCTATAAATATCTCGGATGATTTCCTTTTAGAAAACGATACTTGCTGAAAATTTCTAATAAAGCATTGTATCTAAAAAAACAGCGAAATGATTGGAAATGTCCTCAGATAAGAACACTAGAAGCTTCCCCTAATAATCGTCTACAAATGCTTTCTACAATTATGCAGTTACGAGTAAGTCAATACTCGTAATGTCTACGCATGCGTCAAAACTCACTTTACAACCCCACGCGAACTATTTAGTCTGTTTAATGAGTAACAAGTGTTATTTTTGCTATATATCGCACTGCTTGATACGGTTACTCTTACACGTTTAAGATGTCTGTACTTGATATCCGTTTCAAGCTGTCGACAAGTCAAACTTGAAAGCGTAGTTTTACACAAACACGCATGCATATATATATATATATATATATATGTATATATAGATCTATAGATAGATATATATATATATGTCTATAATATGCGTGTATATATATATATATATATATATATACCAATAGCTAATATTACATTAATTATTAGGTATTAGTAGTATATAAGTATATATACGATATTATAGTATATATATATATATGTGTGTGTGTGTGTGTGTGT